>NC_053499.1:31565525-31728025 GCF_905171775.1 Rana temporaria | reverse complement strand
TCGGCAGCCACGCAGTGTACCAAAGCCCCGCCGCCTCCTCGTCCGTGATAGGCTGAACACTGACTCACTGCTGGAAACCGAGTCAGTGTTCTGTCACAGACGAGGAGGAGGCGGGGCTTTGGCACTCTGCATGGCTGCCGAGTAGACTGAGTATATAACAGCGCTGGAGATAATATGGCAGTAGATGTTTTAAATAACAAACATGTTCTACTTACCTCCACTGTGCAGCTCGTTTTGCACAGATTGTCCCCTAACCCTGTCTTCTGGGGTCCCTCGGCAGCTGTCTCGGCTCCTCCTCGCAAAAGCTTTCTACCTTCATGCGAGCGAGCATAGTGGAAAGCTTTTGCGAGCGTGCTCCCGTGATACAGCAGCGGGCATAGCCGCCGACTATATCACTCGACCCCGCCCCCGTGCGCCGCGTCATCCACTGTGATTGACAGCAGCGCCAGCCAATGGCTGCGCTGCTATCAATCCGTCCAGCCTAGCCAATCAACGGCCAGGCTGGGAACCGAAGACCATCACATGGACGAGCGCGGGACTTTCAAAGGATCAGGTAAGTAAAACGGGGGTTCGGGGGGGGGGGGGGGCAGGACCATCGGATGTTTTTTCACCTTAATGCATAGGATGCATTAAGGTGAAAAAACATTTACCTTTTACAACCCCTTTAAAGGAACCAATTTAGAAAATAAAAAAGCACTTTACAACCCCTTTAATTTGAGTTGCAGAGAAAGCAGGCCAAACGCAGTTTTGAGTTCTCTCTTTGAACGTATGCGTTTTTTAAGTTGCACTGCAAAACGCAACGTTTAAAAACAAAGCCCATTTAGATGAGCCATTTAAAGGCTTAGGGAAGGGATTTGCTATCATCCAATTTTATATAGCTTTCTGATGAGCGCTTAAATGAGCAAATATCTTTGGAAACCCAAGCTGTAAGATTAACCCAGATAAGCCCCACTTTCCACGGAATTGGGTTATTGTTTAAAAAGCTCTTAGAATCGCAGCGCTGACCATACAGCACCGCGTATAGCGAGAGCGAATTCTCAGCCATAAATTGCCTTACAGTAAGATTACTTTTCGGAATGAAATACTCGTCTTCATTATTTGACACACATTATCCTGGTTAATTTAACCACTTAATAGTAGATTCTGGGTGCTAAAATGTTTGTTTTAATTGTCCTGGTCCTCTGGAGATGCTATAATATAGTAGGTTAGCGAACGATTATTGAAAACAGACGCACATATTTACATCTGCAGGTTTTTTTTTTTTTCCATTAGTTCTCCGCAGCGCTATTGAAATGCTTGCACTGCGAATTAAAACTTCCAAACAAGGCTATAATTGGCATTGTTATGGAAACAACATACACACGTACACAAAGTGTCATGTTTATAAAGGTTGTGTATTTTTATGGGTCATTAAATTACACATTAATGAGGGCACCTAGCTGTTCTTATATGTGCGTGCCGGGAGAACTTTAATATATTTGTCTGCTTTTAACATTCTGCACTTGTACGTCGCGCTGTCCCCAGGGTACCCATTAATAAAAGGCTTGTGCAAAATGAAAAGAAAGGAAATGCTTAAAGGAGAATTGTGAAATTATGAAAACATATAAAAGTATATCCAAAGCTTTTCTTTTAACCACTTGCTTACTGGGCACATAAACCCCCTTCGTTCCCAGGCGAAATTTCAGCTTCCGGCACTGCGTCGATTTAACTGACATTTGCGCGGTCGTGCGACGTGGCTCCCAAACAAAATTGACATCCTTTTTTCCCGACAAATAGAGCTTTATTTTGGTGGTATTTGATCACCTCTGCGGTTTTTATTTTTTGCGCTATAAACAAAAAAAGTGACAATTTAAAAAATATATATATTTTTTTTACTTGTTGCTATCATAAATAATCCAATTTTTTTTTTTTTTTTTAAATATTTTTTTTCTCAGTTAAGGCCGATACGTATTTTTCGACGTATTTTTGTAAAAAAAAAAAAAAAAATCGCAATAAGCGACAGGTTTTTTCGCAAAAGTTATAGCGCCTACAAAATGGGGAACAGAATTATGATTTTTTTTTTATTATTTTTTTTTTTACTAGTAATGGCGGCGATCTGCGATTTTTTTTTTTTTTTTATTGGGACTGCGATATTGCGCAGGACGTATCGGACACTTTCGACACAAATTTGGGACCATTCACATTTATACAGCGATCGGTGCTATAAAAATGCACTAATTACTGTATAAATGTGACTGGCAGGGAAGGGGTTAACACTAGGGGGTGAGGAAGGGGTTAAATGTGTAGCCTGGGTGTGTTCTAACTGTGTGGGGGGAGGGGGGTGACTGGGGGAGGTGACCGATGCTGTGTCCCTATGTACAAGAGACACAGATCGGTCTCCTCTCCTCTAACAGCACGTGGAGTTCTGTGTTTACACACAGAGCTCCACGTCCCTGCTGTTACCGGCTGTGTCACCGATGATCGCGTGTACCCGGCGGACATCGCGGCCGCCAGGTACACTCATCGGCCCCCCAGCAATGCGGCGGCACAGTGTTTACCCGCTGCGCGCCCCCCAAAGGCGCGCGCGGGTAATGCTTTTAAAAAGACGTCCAAAGACGTCCGGTTGGCACCTGAGAGCCGCGCTGTTGACGTCTTTTGTCAATAGCGCGGGTCTCAAGTGGTTAATGTTGGATGCAGTAGGGGAGTGGTTTTTTTTTTTTTTTTTTGCCATCCATGTCTTATTAGGAAGATTTTTCATCACTTCCTGTCATATAAACCAGGGATGAGCTCAGGCGTGTTGAGATATCTCTAACCACTTGCTGACCGCCTAACTGGGAAAATGCATCATTACTTTGCATTAAAGGGGTTGTAAAGGTTCCGCTATTTTAAAAAACAAACAAAAAAACAAACCTGTCATACTTGCCTCCACTGTGCAGTTCGTTTTGCACAGAGTGGCCCCGATTGTCCTTTTCTGGGGTCCCACGGTGGCTCTCGCAGCTCCTCCCCGAAAGAGCTAACCCCCTCTGGGAAGCTGTCTCCCGAGGGGTTCACCTTGCGGGCGCGCTCCCGTGCTATACAATCGGCATCCATAGACGCCAATTATATGACTCGGTCCCGCCCCCCGGTGGCCGTGTCATTGGATTTGATTGACAGCAGCAGGAGCCAATGGCTGCGCTGCTATCAATCATCCAATGAAGAGCCAACAAGTCCTGGAGAAAGCAACGTGGGATCGTGCCCACGGAGATTCGGGGCTCAAGTAAGTAAAATGGGGGCTCGGGGGGGGGGGGGCGGTGTTTTTTCAACATGAAGGTTTACAACCACTTTAAATACCGGAGTTATGGCTGAAGCTGGATGCCATAACCCCAGTATTTTCCTTCCCCTTAGGTCCCTGTCTTTTGGATAAAAGTGGTCCCTGCGCCAGATTCACTGCAGGATCACTTTTTTAAGTGGCAGGACAGCTGCCCCCTCCTGCCACTACCCAGGCTTGCGTACTGATTGCATAACCCGGAACACCATCCGACTCCGGCAGTATCATGCCATAGAGATAAGCGATGGCAAGATGGCTGGCGCTCATCTCTATGCCCTTGGATGACTGGAGCGGCATGATGACGTCACTTCCGGTTCCCGCGCCATGTAATTTTTTTTTTTTTAAAGCAAAAGATAACCTGGATGTAAACCTGATTCATGAAATTTGACCCAAGCACATAAATCTGTAGTGTTTTCTTATCTCTCTCCAAATCACTAAGTCCCGTGTCTTTCTGCTGCTCTATTCTTCTGTTATTGGCATGATATCTTCTGACAAGTTCTCTGACAACTAAGATAAAACCAGCCTGAAATTTGTCTATATGGGTGCTATAAATGTAAATCTATAAATGTTTTCCTTTCTCTTCCTATGTGGAGGGGTGTGTGCCTTTCCTCCAATCAACTGTCACACAGTGTATGCCAAGAATCCACACCCAGTGCTGAACAGGAAGAACAAATCTCTAACATGATCTGCACTTTCTAAAGACTATAGCAAGCTGAAGACAGCAGATATACATGTAAAACGTATGTAGGCAGATTTGTTTAATCTTTGTCTATCATCTGTGAGGATTTACATCCACTTTAAGGGTAGAGGAGAGGTTTGGGGTCTTTTAGGCTCCAGATTTCTCCATAAAGAGGACCTGTCATGTTGTATTGTTATTGCAAGGGAATATTTTTGTATTGCCTTGACAGCTACTTGGTCAAGGTTACCTAACACCATACACAGCCCCCCCCCCCCCCCCAGGCTCCCTGCTGCACTTACCTCTGTAGATGATTAGCTTTCAGAAAAAAATGAAAATGTGTACTAACATCGAACACCCTCCCCACCCTCCATTACCCACCTTCATATCCTTTGAGATTAACTTTTAGGCTCCGTGTAGACTGGCTTAAAAAAAGGCTGCTCCTAGAGGAGTGTTTTGCCTGTAGAAACAACTGTTACCCTATCTGTCCATGCACATTAGGTCATTTAGAGGCATATTTTAAGCTCCGCATTTAGAGGCGGAAAAAAAAAAAAAACTTCTGATTTGTTTTTTTGAGAGCATTTTTTTGGCAGAAAAAAAGCTAAATGCTAGCACAAAAAAAAAAAAAAATCTGCAAAGAGCACTGGCATTTTTTAACCACTTGCCGCCCGCCAATGACAAATTGACGTCGGCAAAGTGGTTGTAGAATCCTGACTGGACGTCATATGACGTCCTCAGGATTCTTAGCCGCTGCGCGCCCCCGGGGGCGCGCATCGCGGCGATCGTTGTTGCGGGGTGTCAGTCTGACACCCCGCAACACCGATCTCGGTAAAGAGTCTCTCACGGAGACTCTTTACCACGTGATCAGCCGTGTCCAATCACGGCTGATCACGATGTAAACAGGAAGAGCCGTTGATGGCTCTTCCTCACTCGCGTCTGACAGACGCGAGTAGAGGAGAGCCGATCGGCGGCTCTCCTGACAGGGGGGGTTCGCGCTGATTGTTTATCAGCGCAGCCCCCCCTCGGATCGCCACATGGACCACCAAGGATGCCCACTAGGGAAGGGCAAAACTTAAAAAAAGGGGCAAAAAAAAGTCTGAAAAAAAAGCCAAAAAAAAAAAAAAAAAAGATGCAAAAAAAAAAAAAAGATGCCAATCAGTGCCCACAAATGGGCACTGACTGGCAACAAGTAAACAATGCCGCCCCACAGTGTCCATCAGTGCCGCCCCACAGTGTCCATCAGTGCCGCCCCACAGTGTCCATCAGTGCCGCCCCACAGTGTCCATCAGTGCCACCCCACAGTGTCCATCAGTGCCACCCCACAGTGTCCATCAGTGCCACCCCACAGTGTCCATCAGTGCCACCCCACAGTGTCCATCAGTGCCACCCCACAGTGTCCATCAGTGCCACCCCACAGTGCCCATCTGTGCCACCCATCTGTGCCGCCCATGAGTGCCCATCTGTGCCGCCCATGAGTGCCCATCTGTGCCACCCATGAGTGCCCATCAGTGCTGCCCATCAGTGCCGCCTATGTGTGCCCATGAGTGCCGCCTATGTGTGCCCATCAGTGCCGCATACCAGCGCCGCCAATCGGTGCCACCTCATCTGTGCCCGTCAGTACTACATCGTCGATGTCCATCAGTGCCATCTCATCTGTGCCCATCAGTGCGGCCATATCAGTGCCCGTAATTGAAAGAGAAAACTTACTTATTTACAAAAAAATTGCAGAAAAAAATAAAAACGTAATTTTTTTCAACATTTTCGGTCTTTTTTTAGTTGTTGCGCAAAAAAAAAAATCGCAGAGGTGATCAAATACCACCAAAAGAAAGCTCTATTTGTGGGTAAAAAAGGACGCCAATTTTGTTTGGGTACAGTGTAGCACGACCGCGCAATTTCCATTCAAGTGCTGAAAGCTGAAAATTGGCTTGGGCGGGAAGGTGTATACGTGCCTGGTATGGAAGTGGTTAAGCCAGTGCGTATAGGCCCTCACTGCCCACAAAAGCTGGTGCAGGGGTCTGGAGGTTTGAAAGCTCTGGTCTTCTTCCCCTTTTTTCCTTTAGGGACGCTGGGATTGATCAGAGTAATCCTGATTGGTCAAAGCAGTCACCTGCTAACACCTGGCCAATCAGAATCACTCCAATCTGTCTAGGAAGAACACTGCAGCTGTCAAATCCATAGACCCCTGCATGGGTTGCCTGGGCAGTGAAAGTTCATCTCAACGGAGGTAAGTGCAGTGGGGACCGTGGAATTGGAGAATATGTGCCCGTGGATGGGCCATGTTTACCTACACCGCTCCTGCCGCTTCCCAGGCTTAAGCGATCGTATTTTCCGCAGACAAAGCGTCAGACTTTTGTCCGAAGGGCATTGGCCAAAAACTTGTCTTGCATACAAACGGCACACAATTGTCGGCCAACAAACATGAACGTAGTTGCGTACTATGTGAAATTTCAGCTCTTGAGCGCCACCCTTTGGGCACTTTCTGCTAATGTCGTGTTTGGTGAGCATTGATTCCAAGCACGCGTGTTTGTACTTTGGACTTTTGTCTGACGGACTTGTGTACACATGAATGGAAAATCCGACAACGGACCGCTGTCTGTGTAAAATTTTAAAGCCTGCAATCCAACATTTGTTCGTGGAAAATCCGACAACAATTGTGCGATGGAGCGTACAAACGGTCGGATTTTCGGCCAACAGTCTGTCAACACACAATTCCCATCGGAAAATCCGATCACGTGTACAAGGCTTTACGTTACTAATTGCTAAACCCGGGAACCATCCAGCTCGGCAGTGTCTTGCCATAGAGATAAGCGATGGCAAGATGGCTGCCGCTCAATTCTCTATGCCGTTGGAGCGGAGCGATGTCATGATGTCACTTCTGGTTCTCGGGCCATGTAAACAAGTTTTTTATTTTTTTCCCTTAACCAGTTCCCTACCGATCCATAGTAATATGACGTCGGCAGGAACTGTCTCTCCCTCAGAGTGGATGTCATATGACGTCCTTTGCATCGCGGCCCCTAGGGTGCCCGCGGCATCGCTCGCGACTCGGTGTGCGTTCCCCGGCGGCCGCAATGTCCGCCGGGCACCTGCGATTGCCGGCAATCACGGTAGGGATCCACCTCCTATCAGGTGTGAGGAGACCGATGTGTGTTCCCAGTACAGAGGAACACGGATCGGTCTCCTCCTCTTGTGAGTCCCCCTCCCCCTACAGTTAGAATCACTCCCAGGGAACATATTAACCCCCTACAGCGCCCCTTAGTGTTAACCCCTACACTGCCAGTCACATTTACACAGTAATCAGTGCAGTTTTATAGCACTAATCGCTGTATAAATGTGAATGGTCCCAATAACCTGTCAAAAGTGTCTGATATGTCCGCCGCAATGTCACGGTCACAATAAAAAATGCAGATCGCCGCCATTACTAGTAAAAAATAATAATAATAAATAAAAATGCCATAAATCTATCCCCTATTTTGTAGACGCTATAACTTTTACGCAAACCAATCAATATACGCTTATTGCGATTTTTACCAAAAATATGTAGAAGAATACGTATCGGTCTAAACGGAGGAAATTTTTTTTTTTAAATGTTGATATTTATTAAATCAAAAAGTAAAAAATATGGTGTTTTTTCAAAATTGGCACTATTCTTTTGTTTATAGTGCAAAAAATTAAAAACTGCAGAGATGATCAAATATCACCAAACGAAAGTTCTATTTGTGGGGGGAAAAACATAAAGATTTCATACAGTGTTGCATGACAGCGCAATTGTCATTCAAAGTGCAACAGCGCTGAAAACTAAAAATTGGTCTGGGCAGGAAGGGGGTGAAAATGCCCTGTATGGAAGTGGTTACCACTTGCCGACCTCCTCATGTAAATATACGTCAGCAGAATGGCACGGACAGGCACATGCACGTACCCGTACGTCCTCTGCTTGACGTGGGTTGGGGGTCCGATCGGGACACCCCCGGTACATGCGGAGGTCGGTAAGCCTCGGGGAGCGATCCGGGACGACGGCGCGGCTACATTTTCGTTTATAGCCGCTCTGTAGCGATCGCTCCCCGGAGCTGAAGAACGGGGAGAGCCGTGTGTAAACACTGCTTCCCCGTGCTTCACTATGGCGGCGCATCGATCGAGTGATCCCTTTTATTAGGGAGACTCGATCGATGATGTCAGTCCTACAGCCACACCCCCCATAAGTTGTAAACACACACCAAGTGAACACTAAATGTTACAGCGCCCCCTGTGGTTAACTCCCAAACTGCAACTGTCATTTTCACAATAAACAATGCAATTTAAATGCATTTTTTGCTGTGAAAATGACAATGGTCCCAAAAATGTATCAAAATTGTCCGAAGTGTCCACCATAATGTCGCAGTCATGAAAAAATCGCTGATCGCCGCCATTAGTAGTAAAAAAAAAAAAAAAAATGCAATAAAATTTTCCCCTATTTTGTAAACGCTATAAATTTTGCGCAAACCAACCGATAAACGATTATTGCGATTTTTTTTTTTTTACCAAAAATAGGTAGAAGAATACGTATCGGCCTAAACTGAGGGGAAAAAAAAATGTATATATGTTTTTGGGGGATATTTATTATAGTAAAAAATATTACATTTTTTTCAAATTTGACGCTCTATTTTTGTTTATAGCGCAAAAACTAAAAACCGCAGATGTGATCAAATACCACCAAAAGAAAGCTCTATTTGTGGGGAAAAAAGGACGACAATTTTGTTTGGGAGCCACGTCGCACGACCGCGCAATTGTCTGTTAAAGCGACACAGTCCTGAACTGTAAAAACACCTTTTTTTCCTAAATAGCTTCCTTTACCTTAGTGCAGTCCTCCTTCACTTACCTCATCCTTCCATTTTGCTTTTAAATGTCCTTATTTCTTCTGAGAAATCCTCACTTCCTGTTCTTCTGTCTGTAACTACACACAGTAATGTGAGGCTTTCAATTGACAGCAATGGGACTGCCTTGCAAGAAGATGCACGGAACAGCTGTGCATACCCATGCAGGTAAAGGCAGCCCTCGCATTGGGGCGCGGATTCATGAATGAGGCCCAAGTTAACCTTTTAATTTCTTGGGGAAAGGTAAATTTCTGGCACTAACCCAGAATTATATTTTTGTTATAAACCATTTATTCCTGGAATCCTAAAGGTAAAAATTGCACTCAAATATGTTTTTCTTATTCTCAGCTGCAGCGATTGCACAAAGACTACAAATGCTTCTGTCATTTAAATTGTTATTTTTTTTTTTTTTTTTTAGACAGGACCAAACACGAACCCAACCTTGCGATGGCCTTAGCTTTTTTAATTAGTTAACGCTATCTCCTTTAGGTATGTAATTTAACCTGACTGTTCAGGGTTCCCTTAGCATGTCAATATAACTGACTCTATCACCTTGTATACGTTTCGAAAGGTAATCTCCGCTGAGATACCAAACCAGCCATTTGCCAAATGTAGTTATATAAAAAAAAAAGCAAGTTGTCAAAATTCCCCTTCCCGTGCAATGGCCCGGTGCCAGATGCAGTAACTTATAGGTTTGCCAAATTGTGTTGTCGTGTGCATAATAAATGCAGCTGACACAGGTTGAAATCCTCGAGCCTTGTGGCCATAGACGTGTTAAAAAAACCAAAAAAAAAACCCCATTGTGGAATTCACGGTGCTTAACATTACTTAATCACCTCAGAGTATGGAGAACAGTGATATGTCTTGTTCCGCCTGCTCCGTGTCTCTCAAGTGTTTGTGTTCTGAGGTAAAAAATAATAATAACGCAAATTAAAATCTTATTATGAGGTTTCTGTGGTGTCATGGCACATTTGTAACACATGGTTGGCCTTTTTTTTTTTTTTTTTTCAACCGCTGGATTGTTTTGCTATTAATTTGCGAAAGCTGTTTTCAGGTAAGAACAGTTCCGCTCTCTGAGGGACTCATTTACTTGGCTCATGGATGCAAAACCATAGGGGAAAAAATTGAAAAGGAATCCCACTGCAACACGCAGCATGTTTTCTTTAGATATATCTGCTGTATTTACCTTGCTGCTTTTTATGCTCTGTAGACTTGTTTTTCTTTTTGTTATTTTTTTTTTTTTCTGTTTGGAAAACAGATTTTTTTTTCATTTATTTATTTATTTATTTTCCCATGTAGGGTCATTCACACCTGTCCACTTCAGTGCGTTGCATTAACGATCAATTGCTTTAACCACTACCCGACGGCTGACGGTGGTTCTAATTCTCTAACTGGCCGTGTTTTTACGGCCTGCGCGCGCGTGCTTGCCGCATCGCTGAGATGCGATGCGAGTGCCTGGCGGCCATGATGTCCGCCAGGCACTCGGGATCGGCGGCTACAGGGACAAGACGTGGAGCTCTGTGTGTAAACACAGAGATCCATGTCCTGTCAGGGAGAGAGGAGACCGATCCGTGTCCCTTGTACATAGGGACATAGATTGGTCACCTCCCCCAGTCACCCCCCCTCCACACAAAGTTAGAACACAATTCAGGGTACACATTTAACCCCTTCCTCACCCCCTAGTATTGGTGAGGAAGGGGTCAGTCACATTTATACAGTAATTGGTGCATATTTATAGCACTGATCGCTGTATAAATGTGAATGGCGCCAAAAATGTGTCAAAAGTGTCCGATGTGTCCGCCATACTGTCGCAGTCACGAAAAAAATGCTGATCGCCGCCATTAGTAGTAAAAAAAAATAATAAAAAATAATAATAATTCTGTCCCCTATTTTGTAAGCGCAATAACTTTTGTGCAAACCAGACGCTTCTTGTGATTTTTTTTTTTTTTTACCAAAAATATGTAGAATAATACGTTTCGCCTAGACTGAGAAAAAAATGTTTTTTAAAAAAAAATTGGGCTATTTATTACAGCAACAAGTAAAAAATAGTTTTTTTTTTCAAAATTGTCGCTCTATTTTTGTTAATAGCGCAAAAAATAAAAACCGCAGAGGCGATCAAATACCACCAAAAGAAAGCTCTATTTGTGGGAAAAAAAGGACGTAAATTTTGTTTGGGAGCCACGTCGCACGACCGCGCAATTGTCAGTTAAATTGACGCAGTACCACAAGCTGAAATTTCACCTGGTCAGGAAGGGGTATATGTGCCCAGTAAGGAAGTGGTTAAAGCTGAATTTTTTATTTATTTTTTTGATACAGCACTAAACACGTTGCGCTGATGTATAATGGTGGATCCTATTACCTGCAGGCTGCTGCTTCTTCCCATTAGTGCCTATTTCAAAGCTGCCGTTTGGAGATGTGAGCGTTTGCTGCTGCTAGTTGCAAAGTTGCGTTGCACGGCCACCTCCTTTGCCCTCTCCACCATTCACAAAATTGTATTACTATTCCCCTGCAATACATTGCATTTTGTGATTTGGAGATCCTGTCATTTAACTGCCCCTTATTCATTCACAGAACACAATGTATTTACGATAAATAGATATACACGTATTTGTTGCTGTATTACCCCCCCCCCAAAAAAAAAAAAAGAAAAATACAAAACCTCAGCTCATTTGTAATAGGCTGCCAACTCTCCAGAATGGACTGAAAAAAACATGCCTGCTGTATTTTTCCCAACGCAGCACAACACTATACAAGTACTCAGTCGTTTACTATTGTGCATTTTGCTTTGCAGTGTGCATTGCGGTAAATCTAGGGTAAATTACCTTGGTGGGCCTTATCTGGCCCACAGGCCGTAGTTTGAGCACCCCTGTTCTAGTAGATTTTTAAATGAACTTTCGTATTAAAAAGTGCCCGCCAATGCAGCCTGACCAGTGCCCGCCAATGCAGCCTGACCAGTGCCCGCCAATGCAGCCTGACCAGTGCCCGCCAATGCAGCCTGACCAGTGCCCATCAATGCAGCCAGTCTCTCCAGTGCACTGAGATTAGAGAGAGGCGCGCAGGGGGACAGCTGCGAGGAGGACTAAGAGCTGGGATCCTTGTGTAGCTTTCCCACGCTGAAGCGGGCTTTCTGTGTCTCTGCCCCCACTCTGGGCAACGCCAGAGATTGGTCCTGTTTGCCCCTATAGGGCGAGGGATCTCTCCAGGCGGGTCGCTCTTTGTGGGGGCTCCAGTGCCTGAATGGCTGGGCGGGCCGGGTAAATTACCTTGGTGGGCCTTATCTGGCCCACGGGCCGTAGTTTGGGCACCCCTGTTCTAGTAGATTTTTAAATGAACATTCATACGAAAATTTTCATCAGTACAGTTGATGAGTTGATGAAGGTTATTCAAACGTACTTTACAGTTATGTTTGCTTTTAACATTTGATTATGGAGTTTTGGGAGAAATTCTAGAATTTTCTTGTCAATGCAGTTGAAAACGAGCGCCAAATTGACCCCTCTAACAACTCGAAAATTGTGTATGGCCAGCTTAAAGTGGTTGTAAAGCCTAAACTTTTTTTTTTTACCTTAATGCATCCCCCTCCTCCCTCCCTTTACTTACCTGAGCCATCATTTGATCCAGTGCTGAGCGAATAGTACCGTATATCCTCGAGTATAAGCCGAGGCACCTAATTTTACCACAAAAAAAATGGGAAAACTTGTTGACTCGTATAAGCCTAGGGTGGGAAATGCAGCAGCTACTGTAGGTGGAAAAAGAGGGTCAACAATGCCCATTTGGAGCCTAAATATGCCTCACTGTGCCCATCTGTATCATCGGTGCCTAGCTGCAGCCTAAGGCCTCGTACACACGACAGAGTTTCTCGGCAGAATTCACAGAGAAACTCGGTCAAAACCCGGATTCTGCAGAGAAACTCTGTCGTCTGTACACTTTTGGCACGATGGAGCCGCCGAGGAGCTCGTCGAGAAAATAGAGAACATGTTCTCTATTTTCTCGTTGTTCTATGGGAGAAGGCGGCCCGCCGAGCTCCTCGGCGGCTTCATCCCAGAACTCGACGAGGAACTCGACGTGCTTGGCACGTCGAGTTCCTCGGCCGTGTGTACGGGGCCTCACTGTGCCCATTTGCAGCTTCATGTACCTTTTGATTACGGTCTCCCACTGTGTCATGCAGTCTAAACTGTTCGGCGGCTGTCCACTGTAACAAAGCCCCACCTACTCCTTGCCAGTGATAGACGGAACACTGATTCAGTCTCCCTCCACATAGGCAGAGGAATGAAGGAACATGCAGAGCTGGGCTGTGAATAGACAAGCTCCCTGCTTATTTCCCTCTAAATTGCTGTTATCTCATGTGTCAGAGGACTTGTCAGAAGTCACTGTGCTGATAACAGAGGAACGGAGCACCAGAGAGAAATGAGACGTAGAGCTTTCGAGAGAGATGACTAAACACTAACTACGAACTTGTTCCCTTTATCCCGAAAGAAGACATAGCAGTCGTGGTGGGAACAATTATCAACTCCAGACTTGACTATGCAAATGCCTTTTACCTCGAGTCGCATGACTGGGAGGGAAAATAGCTAATTGGGCCAAATTTGAACATTTTCACTCAGGGGTGTACTCACTTTTGTTGCCAGCGGTTTAGACATTAAAGCGGGGGTTCACCCTATTAAAAAAAAAAAAAAAAAAAAAAAAAAAATGTATTATACCATTACATTCGGCATCGTAGCGCGAGCTACGGTATGCCGGTCTTACATTTTTTATCCCTGTACTCACCGTGCTATGGATCGTTGAAGATTCCGGGGAATGGGCGTTCCTATGGTGAGAGAAGGTGATTGACGGCCGGCCCTGGCACGTCACGCTCCTCCGGAAATAGCCGAAATAGGCTTGGCTATTCACGGCGCCTGCGCATAGCCTGTGCGCAGGCGCCGTGAAGAGCCGAGACCTACTCCGGCTGTCTTTGGGGAGCGTGACGTGCCAGAGCCGGCCGTCAATCATCCTCCCTCTCCATAGGCACGCCCATTCCCCGCGGGAGTCGGAAACTTCAATGATCGATAGCACAGTGAGTACGGGGATTAAAAATTTAAGACCGGCATACCGTAGCTCGCGCTACGATGCCGAATGTAATGGTATAATGATGTCAAGGAGGGTGAACCACCGCTTTAATGGCTGTGTGTTGAGTTATTTTGAGGGGACAGCAAATTTACACTGTTATACAAGCTGTACACTCACTACTTTACATTGTAGCAAAGTGTAATTTCTTCAGTGTTGTCACATGAAAAGTAAAATATTATATAATATTTTTGTATAATATACATATATATGCAAAAATGTGAGGGGTGTATTCACATTTGTGAGATACTGTATAATGAATCAATCTGAGAATTAACCACTTCCAAACCGCCGTACGTCTTTATACGGCCTAACTTTAAAGATGTATATCTCGGTAACGGCAGCAGCTGCTGCCACAACCGAGGTATCCATCTTTAGTGTCAGCGGTTCTGTTAACGATAACGGCGGTCTCCGCAGCGGATTCGCCGCGAGATCGCCGTTATCGGCGGCGGGAGAGGGCCCCCCCTCCCGCCGCTCTCCCGCGCTCTCCGCCGCTTACCGGAGCCGTCGGTAGCGGCGGAGGAGATCGGGTGCGTTCGGCTGCTGACTGGGGACGAGACTGAAGGAAAAATCTCCTTCGCCCGTCCCCATAGCTCTGCTGGGCGGAAGTGACGTCAAAACGTCAGTCCCGCCCAGCCTCTTAAAGAAACATATTTTTTTTTGTCATTTGAAAAAATGACAGTTTCAACTTTTTTTTTTTTTTTTTTTTGCATTTTAGTCTAATTATGAGATCTGAGGTCTTTTTGACCCCAGATCTCATATTTAAGAGGACCTGTCATGCTTTTTTCTATTACAAGGGATGTTTACATTCCTTGTAATAGGAATAAAAGTGATCATTTTTTTTTTCCAGTGTAAAAAATAATAAAATAAATAAAAATAAATAAGAAAAAAAAAAAAATTTTTTAAAGCACCCCGTCCCGACGCATACGCGAGTAGCGCCCGCATATGAAAACGGTGTTCAAACGACACAAGTGAGGTATCGTCGCGATCGTTAGAGCGAGAGCAATAATTATAGCCCTAGACCTACTCTGTAACTCAAAAAATGCAACCTATAGAATTTTTTAAACGTCGCCTATCGAGATTTTTAAGGGTAAAAGTTTGACGCCATGCCACGAGCGGGCGCAATTTGTAAGCGTGACATGTTGGGTATCATTTTACTCTGCGTAACATTATCTTTCACAATATATAAAAAAAATGGGCCAAATTTATTGCTGTCTTATTTTTTAATTCAAAAAAGTGTTTTTTTTCCCAAAAAAAGTGCGCTTGTAGGACCGCTGCGCAAATATGGTGTGATAAAAAAAGTATTGCAATGATCGCCATTTTATTCTCTAGGGTGTTAGAAAAAAATAAATATATGTTTGTGGGTTTTAAGTAATTTTCTAGCAAAAAAAAATGTTTTAGTCTTGTAAACACCAAATCTGAAAAACACCCAAAGTAGAGAAGTGGTTAAGAGATGTATGGTCAAATGCTTTGTTTTGTGCCATGGTTCTATTGTGGGCGACAGGATAGAATTTGCTTGTGCTCTTCTGAGACCCTGAATCGGCCAACAGCAGGCTAAAGTCTGTCATTGGCTGACATCACAGAGCCACTCTAGGCTCTGGAAGGATCCCAACGATATTGTTGGGGTCTTTCCAAATGCCTGATCAGCAGATGGCTTAGCCTTTCAGCACACTGCCGAGAGCCTAAGCCAGTTGCTCCTACCCTGAAAGTGCAGACCAGAACTGCTCAAAGTAGACCAAGAACTGAGCAAGTCAGTCATGGAAGGATCCCAACTATATTGTTGGGGTCTACCCAGATGCCTGATCAGTAGATGGCTTAGCCTTTCAGCGCACCACTTGGAGCCTGAGCCAGTCACTTCTGCCCTGGAGAGGCAGACCAGAACTACTCAAAGTAAACCAAGACTCTGAGTCGCTCATGTGTTCGCTCAGTTCTCAGGCTTAGAACCGATGGGGTACAGCACATACACTGCAGCATGGTAGTGAGTAGGTGTGTTTTTTTTTTATGGCCCTAAACTTCTCCTTTAAGTTATATGAAAAAGGATATTGCTGTATAAAATCATTCACTGACATAAATATCCTCCAGTGCATGATGGTAGCCTCCATAACTAGAATATAACAGAGATTTTGTTGCATAATGCAATGTCGGCAACCCAGGTACCCTTATGAGGCGATCTTCAGTGCTGTTTGACATACTAGATGGGGCAGGGCTCGACAAATCCCGGGCGCCAGGTCGCCATGGCGACTAGAAATAGGGTCCTGGCGACTTGGAGGGGGGGGGGCAAAAAAAAATGTTTTTCTTTTTTGTGAGCTAGCTCCATCTGGTGTGAGCCGTTGGTATTACAAGTTATTACCACCAGATGTGTGAGCTGGCGCCATCTGGTGGTGGCCGTTGGTATTACAAGTTAAGCATTACAAGTTAAACAGCAATTCTAATGTAATTTTACACTATTTTCACTGCCATCTTCTTCCCTCTAATTAGAACCCCCAAACATTATATATATTTTTTATCCTAACACCCTAGAGAATAAAATGGCGACCGTTGCAATACTTTCTGTCACGCCGTATTTGCGCAGTGGTCTTACAAGCGCACTTTTTTGGGAAAAAAATACACTTTTTTTAATTAAAAAATAAAACAGTAAAGTTATCCCCATTTTTTTAAATATTATGAAAGATAACGTTACGCCGAGTAAATTCATACCCAACATGTCACGCTTCAAAATTGCGTCCGCTCGTGGAATGCCGACAAACTTTTACCCTTTAAAATCTTCATAGGCGACGTTTAAAACAATCTACAGGTTGCATGTTTTGAGTTACAGAGAAGGTCTAGAGCTAGAATTATTGCCCTCGCTCTACCAATCGCGGCGATACCTCACGTGTGTGGTTTAAACACTGTTTACATATGCGGGCGCTGCTCACGTATGTGTTTGCTTCTGCCCGCAAGCTCGTCGGGACGGGGCGCGTTTTCTGGCTCCTAACTTTTTTAGCTGGCTCCTAGATTCCAAGCAAATTTGTCAAACCCTGAGATGGGGATTAGTTACTGAAAAATCTGAAGCCAGGTGAACAGCATGACCACCAGTTAACTAGGATTTTCAGATGGAGCTCAACAAAGGCAGCCCCTCTACTTCTCTTATGGCAAATTTTACTTTATAATCTAGCGTCTATAAATTAAGTTTTGAACTGCCTAACTCTATGCACATGAAATCTGGTGTTTTTTTATTTTTTTTTGCATCAGATAAGAAAGACTAAATAACAATATAAAACACCTATATATAACCCCTATTGTCTCTGTAGGTGGGGGGGGGGGGGGGGGGGGTCTGGAAGCAATCATAAACTCACTGGGAAGATGCAGGGGTGCTCCGTGTGCTGTACCAGCCAGAGGTAAGATGCCATTATGATTGCAGCTGCTGGCAGAGGAACAGAAAAAAAAAAAAGAAGAAAAAAAGCTCTCATCTAGAATGGCATCTAAATATAGAGATCTGTAGTCTTGCTTTGAATGCCAAGGGCACTGACTGAACAAAATAAGTTTAAATGCCAGCGCTGCCACTGCAGGCGGTGCTGTGAAGGAGGTGATTCTGATTGTAAAGCAGAAGTGCAGGCAGCAAACTCTGGGACACAAATAATTTGGGACAGTTCATTTTTATATTGTTTCTCGTGCGAAGCAGAGCTGGCCAAACATATGTTGCCTGCCACGGCGCTTCCTGTGCCCTCTCCAGCATTAAATAGAGCCTGTAAGGACATGGGAGCTGCCATTGCTGACTTGGTTATTTATGGGCAATTTAACCCTTTTAATTTTATTACTGTAATGCAGTCAGGCTACTTATACAATAAAACATTTGCCTCTTTTTTATTTTTTATCTACTAAGCACTAAAATACTTTGTGCTGGCAGCAATTGGACCACTGCTCTTACAGGCATCCTAGTGGCAGGGCTCTCCATCAGTCCAAAACATCTTCATGAACACTGCTGCAATCAACAGTACTTCCCAGGGATTAGAGCAGTGGTCTCAAACTGGTGGCCCACCAGCTGTTGTGAAACTACAAGTCCCATGAGGCATTGCAAGGATGACAGTTACAAGCATTACTCCCATAGGCAGAGGCATGATAGGACTTGCAGTTTTGCAACAGCTGCAGGGCTGCCAGTTTGAGACCCCTGAAAATGGAGCATTGTTTGGGGGTGTCGGACCACTGGAGAGTCAGGCAGATGTTTGTGTGTTAGAGATGTGGTCCGACTCGCCTAGTGTGGCCAGAACATCTTGCGACAACATCTATCATATGAAAAGCATTAAACAGAGGTATCATTACTATATACACATCCTGACTGCATTACCCTACTTCATAAAAAGGATTTACCTGAGATGCAGCCATACTGGTCCCAGCTTCTCTTATCTGGATCTAGCATGTAGGACAGTGAGGTCAGTCTTTTCACACCTCACTAGCTGTATACTTATTTGGAAGACCTTTTCAGTGTCTGTTATAAATATTTATGACACACACGTACCCTAATAAATATTCATGACTCATACACCTTGAGAAGTCTTTTTGGTTACTCGTACACCTTGAGAAGTCTTTTTGGTTATACGTACACCTTGAAAATTCTTTTTGGTTACACGTACACCTTGAGACATCTTTCTTTATCGTTGCATCACGGGACACAGAGCGGCATTCATTACTATATGGGTTATATGGAGTACCTTCAGGTGTAGACACTGGCAATCTCAAACAGGAAATGCCCCTCCCTATATAACCCCCTCCCATAGGAGGAGTACCTCAGTTTTTACGCCAGTGTCTTAGGTGTTAGTCATGGTTTAGCTTGCCTCCGCATCCTTGGGATTAGGTGAGCTAACCGGTTCTGTCCAAAAAAGCCTCAGCGCTAAAGTGGTCAGTAACCGGACCCCAAACCCTTGGGGTATAGCCCATAATGCTTTTCTTTTTAGAGAGCTGGACCCTGGGCCCAGAACTTAGAAACCTTTGGGTGCCTAATGTTTCTGTTGCCAGAGTGCTATATGGGCCCAGGACAGTGGATCCTTCATAGGAACCCAGGGCCTGAAGGTCTAGACATCCCCACCGAGATGGGGGAAGATTGGGCCTCTTGCTTGGCAAAGTCCTGCGGCATGGAGCAGGTAAGTGAGGGGAAAACTTGCGGAACTTGGTTCTTAGCAGGTTTTTTCTGGGGGGTCACAGGGGACATGCCTAAAGTTATGCACTGCATCTGGCAAACTAGTCACATATCATAAAGATAGGATGGCTCTATATGTATTATTCCCCATAAGATGTGACCTCCCTTGTAGTGTTGGAAAAGCATTGAGTGGGGCCTGTGTGATATAAAAGTATATGTGTGTGTCAGAGAGCTGTGCTTACCTGCAAGCCTCCAGGCGATGCTCCATTCAGTCTTCCTCCTCACGGCCTGCAAAGCAGGCAAAACGCTGACCTCCTCATGGTTCCAGGCTGCAGGCTGCAGTTTGCTGGAGCAGAGAGGTCCCTTCCTCCCAACCCCACCCCCCCCCTGTCGGGAGGGGCATTTCCTGTTTGAGATTGCTGGGGGGGAAGGGCGGGTCAGTGGCTTAAGGAAGGGGCGGCCCTTCCTTGTTTGTTCCATATAGCTCATTCAATACTTTGGAACTGAGGAGGAAAGACCAGAACGGCAAGCACGGGGCGCCGAGGACACACAGTGGCCAGAAAGAATATTGCAGTCTTCAGAAAGACTGTTTTCAAGCCTAGGAATAGGCTGTTTCTTTTCCATCTCATAGTTTTTCTTGCAATACTACTCAGGGGGACAGAATGTTTTTTCTTTCCTAGATTTGAAAAAAAAAAAAAAAAAAGAGATTTTTTTTGAAAAAAAAAAAAAAAAAAAAAAAAAGTGTCATCTAGGGGAGAGGAAGCATTTTTTTATCCCCCAAACAGGTGTTTGGGCATTTAACTATTTATAAGTCCCAGGTACCAATAAGTAGCAGGTGTACCTCGGTATTGTACCATGGCATCAAAAAACAAGGGTACAAGAGGTGGGGATTCCCCCAGAGAGTCTGAGGTCTCGGACAAAGCTATGCCGCTGCTTTCCCCACAGGGAGCCTTGGGGCCATCGGGATCTGGGGCTGGAGCTGACGCGGGTCAGTCCAACCCTAAGATGGTCACGGAGGAGGTATTACTCACCTCTTTAAAAGAGATGCAGAAAAGCATGGGTAAAATGATAGCCGCAGCTATGCGGGGCAGTAAGCGGAATAGATCTCCGTCGCCCGAGCGCGGACCCTCAGAAGAGGAGGTCCTTTCCTCAGGGGAATTGGACGACCTCTTGGACAAGGACCAAGTAGGTTCAGGGATCGAGGATCCGGATACAGAGGAGTCTGGGGCAGTCTCCCTGAGGGAGAGCTGGTGGATTCAAGGATTGTCGGACTTGGTCCATAGGGCATTCAACTTGCCAGTACCAGATCTCCAGGTATCGACGGTTTCAGCTTTAGGCTCACTGAGGGCGCCTCAAAGCAATGCTGTGTTTCCGATCCATCCTCTATTAGAGGGAGTTTTGTTCCAAGATTGGAACAAGCCAGATAAGATCTTCTTACCACCTAAGAAGTTCTCTGTCCTATATCCTATGGAAGAAAAATTTTCCAAAAGATGGGCTACTCCTGCAGTGGACGCAGCCATCTCATGTGTTAACAAATCGTTAACATGCCCTGTAGAAAACATACAGGTGTTCAAGGATCCAGTTGATAAGCGCTTGGAAGCACTACTTAAGAACTCCTTCACTACTGCAGGGGCAGTAGTACAGCCAGCTGTGGCTGCGATTGGGGTCGCTCAAGCATTATCGGATCAATTTAAGCAGATGCTTAAACTTATTCCTGCCCAGCAGGCAGAAGAATTTTCGGATGTCCCTAAGGCCATATGTTTTACGGTAGACGCAATCAAGGATTCTATCCAGCAAGCGTCACGTTTATCGTTATCCCTTATCCATATGAGAAGACTCTTATGGTTAAAAAGCTGGGAGGCTGAGCCCCCATGCAAGAAGCTCCTGGTAGGGTTCCCCTTCCATGGAGGACGACTCTTCGGAGAAGACCTAGATAAATACATTCAGACCATTTCAAACGGCAAGAGTACTCTCTTGCCAACTAAGAAGAAGGTTCAGGGGCCTGCGTTTAAACGACAGTATTCCCCTGGGCAGGGGCCCTCTAATGCCAAGCAGTATCGACGGCCTCCTGCAAAAGCAAACTTCGGCTTCAACAGCAAATCACAAGGACAGGCTGTTAGAGGCAAAAGGCAGTGGTTTCGCAAACCAGCAAAACCAGCCCCCAAGCCAACCTTATGAAGGGGCGCCCCCACCCACGAAGGTGGGGGGAAGGCTGCGACTCTTTTCAGAGATTTGGGAAGCCAGCATTCCCGACGAGTGGGTACGGTCTTCCGTGGCCACAGGCTACAAATTAGATTTCCTAAGGTTTCCTCCTCCTCATTTCCAGAAGTCGAGGATTCCAAACGATCCGGAAAAGGGAGCCGCATTAAGATCGGCATTAGATCATCTACTTTCCCAGGAAGTAATAGTAGAGGTACCAGTCCTGGAACAGGGGCTGGGTTTCTACTCCAACCTATTCATCATCCCAAAATCCAATGGAGATGTCAGGCCAATTTTGGACCTAAAGATGGTAAATGCATATCTAAAGATCCGCTCATTTCGGATGGAATCCGTGCGGTCAGCAGCTGCCACACTCCAGAAGGACGACTTCATGGCGTCCATAGACATAAAGGATGCCTACCTTCATGTTCCAATTTATCAGCCACATCAAAGATATCTACGCTTCATGGTGGCTTCGCGTCACTTCCAATTCGTGGCGCTTCCCTTCGGGTTGGCTACGGCCCCCCGGGTGTTCACGAAGGTCCTAGCTCCGATCCTAGCCAAGCTAAGGATCCAAGGGGTCACGATCCTAGCATACCTGGACGACCTCCTAGTCATAGACCACTCGTCTCCCGGCTTGGAGCGAGCAGTGGCCCTCACGGTCCAATACCTCGAGAGGTTCGGCTGGGTCCTAAATCGAGAAAAGTCAGCTTTCCAGCCCACAAGGCAGTTGGAATATCTCGGCATGACATTAGACACAGAACAACAAGGAGTGTTCCTACCTCTGAGGAAGGTAAAAGCCATCAAGGAATTAATCCTACTGGTTCTAAGCACTCGCATCCTACAGGCAGCCATCCTGTCAGCATGGAGCAGAAGGCCACAGGCCTTGGATATCCCGTTGCCGCTCTTATCAAGAGTCCGACAAAGTCTGTGTTGGTGGTTAGACCCTCAGAATCTACTGAAGGGGAAGTCTTTCAGCCCAGTGGCTTGGAAGATAGTGACCACAGATGCCAGCCTGACGGGCTGGGGAGCAATTTTGGATGGTTGCACTCGCCAAGGTACTTGGGCAAAGCCAGAGAAGCAGTTGCCCATCAACATCTTGGAGCTCAGAGCTGCTCGACTAGCCCTCAGGGCTTGGACGTCAAAATTGCAGGGGTTCCCGGTGAGAATTCAATCAGACAATGCCACGGCCGTGGCATACATAAATCACCAAGGGGGAACCAGGAGTCAAGCCGCTCAGAGAGAGGTGAGCTTGATTCTCCTATGGGCAGAGGCGCATGTGCCCTGCATATCGGCAATATTCATTCCAGGAGTGGACAACTTTCAGGCGGACTTCTTAAGCCGCCAGACTCTATGGCCGGGGGAATGGTCTCTGCATCCACAAGTCTTTCAAGCACTCTGCCAAAGATGGGGAGTGCCGGACGTGGATATCATGGCATCGAGACTCAACAAGAAACTAGACAGGTTCATATCCCGCTCAAGGGATCCGATGGCCTGCGGAACCGATGCGTTGGTTTGCCCTTGGCATCAGTTCAAACTTCTTTATGCGTTTCCCCCGCTCCAGTTACTACCCCGCCTGCTGCGCAGGATCCGGGTGGAACACATACCAGTCATCCTGGTAGCTCCAGCATGGCCCAGAAGGGCATGGTACTCACTCATCCTAAAGATGGTAGTGGGAGACCCTTGGACTCTTCCTCTACGGCCAGACCTGCTATCGCAAGGTCCGATCCTCCACCCTGCCTTACGGCATCTAAATTTGACGGCCTGGAAGCTGAATCCCTGATTCTCAGGGGTAGAGGTCTGTCTCAGAAAGTAGTCTCTACCCTAATCAGAGCCAGGAAACCGGTCTCTAGGGTGATTTATTACAGGGTCTGGAAGGCCTATGTAGGCTGGTGTGAGTCCAAGCGATGGCTTTCTCGCAAATTTACCATCGATAGAGTATTAAGTTTTCTCCAGCTAGGAGTGGATAAAGGATTGGCATTAAGCACAATCAAAGGACAGATTTCTGCTCTATCAGTGTGGTTTCAGCGGCCGCTGGCCACCCACTCGCTGGTTAAGACCTTCCTTCAAGGGGTCTTACGTATTAGACCTCCAGTTAAATCCCCGCTTTGTCCGTGGGATTTAAATCTTGTTCTGTCAAGTTTACAGAAACAACCGTTTGAGCCGTTGGCTGAAATTCCTTTGGTTCTACTGACAAGGAAGTTAGTATTTTTGGTTGCCATAGTTTCCGCAAGAAGAGTTTCGGAGCTAGCGGCCTTATCCTGTAAGGAACCATATCTTGTTTTTCATAAGGACAGGGTCGTTCTCCGCCCTCATCCTTCCTTCCTACCGAAGGTCATATCCAGTTTTCATTTGAACCAGGATTTGGTATTACCATCCTTCTTCCCTAAACCTACTTCCAGAAAGGAAGGGTTGCTGCATACCTTGGATATTGTCAGGGCCATGAAGGCCTATCTTAAAGCTACAAAGAAGATCCGGAAAACAGATGTGCTGTTCATTCTACCGGATGGGCCCAAGAAGGGGCAGGCAGCTGCAAAGTCCACCATTTCTAGGTGGATTAAGCAATTAATCACTCAGGCCTACGGCTTGAAAGGGTTGCCTCCTCCAGTATCATTAAAGGCTCATTCTACTAGAGCCATGGGCGCCTCCTGGGCAGCACACCACCAGATCTCTATGGCTCAAGTTTGCAAGGCGGCAACCTGGTCTTCTGTCCACACGTTTACAAAATTCTACCAGTTGGACGTAAGAAGGAATACTGATACTGCCTTCGGGCAGGCAGTGCTGCAGGCTGCAGTTTGAGACCCTCGGATTCCGGGGGCTCCTCTTTTTTGAGTTAAATTTAAAATTTAAAATTATTTTTCTCAACTAAGTTGGATTTATTATGATTTGAGTATATCTCTAAATTAAATCCTTTTTGTCTTGGAGATGTTCTCCCTCCCCTCATTGTAAGCATTGCTTTGGGACATCCCATATAGTAATGAATGCCGCTCTGTGTCCCGTGATGTACGATAAAGAAAAAGAGATTTTTAATACAGCTTACCTGTAAAATCTTTTTCTTGGAGTACATCACGGGACACAGAGCTCCCACCCCTCTTTTTTGAGGACCATTTTGGGAGGCATACTGCTTGCTACAAAACTGAGGTACTCCTCCTATGGGAGGGGGTTATATAGGGAGGGGCATTTCCTGTTTGAGATTGCCAGTGTCTACACCTGAAGGTACTCCATATAACCCATATAGTAATGAATGCCGCTCTGTGTCCCGTGATGTACTCCAAGAAAAAGATTTTACAGGTAAGCTGTATTAAAAATCTCTTTTTTTGGTTACTCATACACCTTGAGAAGTATTTTTGGTTACATGTACACCTTGAGACGTCTTTTTGGTTACTCATACACCTTGAGACGTCTTTTTGGTTACTCATACACCTTGAGACGTCTTTTTGGTTACTCAGTGCCCACCAGTGCTGTCTATCACTGTCCGTCAGTGCCCACCAGTGCTGCCAATCAGTGCTGCCTATTATTGCCCATCAGTGCTGCCAATCAGTGCCCACCAGTGCTGCCAATCAGGGCGTTTAACCATTGTCACTTTATATGTATTTCTAATTATTATTATTATACAGGATTTATATAGCGCCAACAGTTTGCGCAGCGCTTTACATCAGGGAAGACAGTACAGTTACAATACAAATCAATACAGGAGGAATCAGAGGGCCCTGCTATCACATAAAGATTTCAAAAGTCCGATTCCCAGTCACTGTCACAGATCACCTAATGTACTGATCATGTTTATATGAATATGGATTTTTATGTGTAGTTTTAGATTTAAGAAGTTTTTTAAGTCGCGTATTATTTCAAGCAGAGCCACATCCACTATTTAAACACCCCATTCATTTTTGACCCTTCTTCAGTAACTATCCCTGCTCCATCCATCCACCCTCCATCCATTCCCCTAATTCCATCCCGACTCCATCTATTTCCCAGATTCCATCCCGGCTCCATCCATCCCCCTGATCCTTTTTACAGCTCCATCCACCCCCCCCCCAAACACATTTTGGCTCCATCCACCACCACATCCCAGCTCCATCCATTCCCCTGATTTCATCTTGGCTGCATCCATCCCCATGATCCTTTTTACAGCTCCATCCACCCCCCAAACACATCTTGGCTCTATCCACCACCTAGGGTGACCACGTGTCCCAGATTGCCCGGGACAGTCGCGCATTTTGCAGGTCTGTCCCGGGCACATTCATTCCAGGACAATACAGTGTCCCGGGAATGAAACTGACACAGCCACCCCCCGGGCCAATCTGATGCCCCCAAAAGAGGCCGCCACATCACCGCTTTACTCACTGACAGCACTTGTCCTGGCCGGGAATGCCTGGAGGAGCACAATCCCACCCCCTGCTTGTGATTGGAAAAATCATAAATCCCGCCTCTTGTGTCCAATCACTGTGCTGTGATTCGTTATAGCACAAGCTGATTTTTGGGAAGGGAAAGGTGTCCCTAAATGGTAGTTTGGAAATGTGGTCACTCTACCACCACCACATCCCAGCTCCATCCATTACCCTGATGCCATCCTGACTCCATCCATTTCCTTAATTCCATCCCAGCTCTATCCATTCCCCTGATTTCATCTTGGCTGCATCCATCCCCTGATCCTATTACAGCTCCATCCACCCCCCCCCTCCCAAACACATCCCAGCTCCATCCATCCCCCTGATTCCATCCTGGCTCCATCCATTCCCCAAGGGGGGGTGTTTTACCGCACCAGGTGACACCAACCCTAGTGACGCCTCTGATTACATCCAGTACCATTCAGTACTGAAGGACGGTGCCGGAACTGCCCTTGAGACGTCTTTTTGGTTACTCATTGCTCTTTAGCACACTGAAAGGTCTACCATTATTTAGTTAGCCCAGTAACAGAATAAAGTAACCTATAGAAGCCAAGCTTTTCCCTCACGTCTCTTTCAAAGAGATGTACAGTTTCCAACACCATCTAAAACCTCTGTTTGCCTATCAACATGGCAATGTCTGGGCATGATGATAGGCACCCCAGATTCAGGGCATCCCATTTTGGATGGTGGCAAGAGGCATGTATATTGTTCATTATCAGGGCTTGGAGATACTTGATGGGACCTGCACTTTGCTACAATACAAGGTATTTATTTATTCATTGCTTGGAACAGGTGTTGATGGTGCTTGCAGACCACCATGGTACTGTCTGCTTCTAGCTGTGCTCAGTGCAACCTGAATAGTGTCTGTAGTAGACCTTCGGTCTTCTGCCTTTAGGTGTTATGGAATCTGTAAATGATGCTCAATGATTTGCCTAGCACAGTGGGAAAGGGCCTTCCATTTTACGCATTAACATAGCCCGGGGCTTATGTACCCGTTGGTAGCATTGCTGAAAAGGTTTAATGGAACCTTAAGGCAGCAAGTTGGAAGAGTTGACATTTGAGTTGTGCTGAGAAGGAAGCAGACCAGGGATGCGCTCTGCATGTTCATCTGTTTATACCTAACCTAATGCTGTTATCTACCTTCTACGGCCCATCATTTATACCAATGGACATTCCCGCAATTTCCCTTTTACCACTTGACTTTTACATAAATCTAAATTTGCATATAACTGTAATGCCGCGTACAGACGATCGGACATTCCGACAACAAAACCGTGGATACATTTCCAACGGATGTTGGCTCAAACTTGTCTTGCATACACACGGTCACACAAATGTTGTTGGGAATTCCAAACGTCCAGAACGCGGTGACGTACAACATGCACGACCGCACTAGAAAATAGAAGTTCTATGCCAGTCGTGTTAGTAGAAGCTTGGTGAGAGATGATTTGCGCTTTTCAGCGTCATGCTTTTCGGTCTGTTACAGCGTGATGAATGTGCTATCTCCATTACAAACGCTAGTTTTACCAGACCGAGCGCTTCCGTCTCGTCAGAATTGTCCACACACGGTCGGAATTTCTAAGAACGGATTTTTTTGTCGGGAAAATTTGAGAACCAGCTCTCAAATTTTTGTTGCCGGAAATTACGACAGAAAATGTCTGTGGGGGCCTTCTTGTGGTCGAAATTTCCGACAACAAGCTCCCATCGAACATTTGTTGTCAGAAATTCCGAGCGTATGTACGCGGCATAAGACTGCTTATTATTCTGGACACTGACTGTTAATGGCACGCACTTTGAAATTACAGTAAAACCTTGGTTTGGGAGTAACTTGGTTTGAGAAAGTTTTGCAAGACAATCAAAATGTTTTAATACATTTTGCCTTGATATACAAGCGATGTCTTGATATAAGAGTAACGTCATGTCACAACTGAGTATAAAAAAGAGAGGAGTCTCTAAGTGTAGCAATATGGTTACATTTAATGAAGGTACAACATTTAGCTACACTTAGAGAGGTGCCTCTCTTTTCTTTTCTACCCTGTAAAAAAAATGCTTTGATATACAAGTGCTTTGGATTACAAGCATGTTTCTGGAACAAATTATACTCGCAAACCAAGGTATATGTATTTTGTATTGTGAGATGCTCAATTTGAATTGCCTGGATTTGTGATCGGTTTACTTGAGGGCCCATTCAGACTTAAAGTATATTACCAGTTTGGGTGCATTAATGCAACCCATTCATTATAAATGGGCTGCCAAGGCATTGCGTGCAACCCAATTTGTCTTGGCCAGAACTGTATAGTGCATTCTAATGCCATTCCCAATTAATGGCACTACAATAGACCATGTGTTGATGCGTGTTGCGTTGCATAAATCTGAATTGACCCTGTCCAAGCAGCTGGGCCGTGAGGCTTTTCTTTTTGGTTTTGAGGGCGTATTGATATTCCCATCGCACACTTTCCTGGATGTGGGTATAGGAGTAACCGGTGCTGCAGCAACAACCAGCTGGAACTGGAAACATCCCAGATCAAATGCAAATATTCGCCAGCACACCTCGGATTCAATTGCATCCAAATTTTTGTGGACGACTAAGCACATCACAGAAGACATAGTGCAACGTTTCAGAGCTGCGCAGGACCCCTGCATCAGGGATGTGAGAGTGCCTGACAATGGGGTCCTGTGTGGCTCCAAACCGGTGCACTATGTCTTCTGTGATGTGATCATTCTTCAATAAAGATCCGGAAGCAATTGGCGATCCAAGGTGTGCTGGCCAATATGTGAATTTGATCTTTTTGGTCTTGTACCCACTATCCTGTTATTGTTATCTCCCTTCCACCCATATGCATGACCCTTTCGAGGAACATAAGTGTTTACAATCATACCATTTCGTAGTTCCTTTTGATATCTGGATGTACCTCTGTGTTTGCGACTCTGGCCCGCTAAGGCTTTTTCCCTTTTATGATTTGATTGCTGCTCTGCTTTAATTGTACTTGTCTTGTACTTTACAATGCACTTCCTATTTACCTGCCTTGGGTACATACTCTCCCTGTGATTGTGATTTTTTATTTTTTTTGCATAACATGTACTACCTCTAAAGCTGACACCGCTGATCATTCAGTTCTCTCTACTGCTCTAAGCAGAGAGCTGTGACTGTCCGTCACCATCTCACTGCTCTGCCCCTCCAGCACTCACTGGAACGCTGGGCTGTGGAGGGGGCGGAAGGGGCTGCCACAGGTTCTCAGATTGAGCTGGCTGCTGGTCCAGGAATCTGGATGGATCCTGACTGTAGGGGATCTTTCTCGAGTGTGGACCGGCCAAGTGACATCAGCCGGCAGCCAGGTTTAGCCCGCTGTCGACTGAAAACATGTCACTGGAATGCAGACCGAACTAACCTCCTGTTATCCATAAGAGAAGTATAGCCAAAATAGCTTTGGCTTTACTTCTCCTTTAATGAACATTGAAATTAGCTTTGTTATTCACATAGAGAGTACATAGACTTAATCAATAGACTTCCATTATATGAGTTGAGCAATTTGAAAATATGACTAAAATTAAAAAAAAAAGATAATTTCCTTTAATTACAATCCTAATTAAAGGAGTTATAAAGGTACAATTTTGTTTTCTCCCTAAATAGCTTCCTTTACCTTAGTGCAGTCCTCCTTCACTTACCTCATCCTTCCATTTTGCTGTTAAATGTCCTTATTTCTTCTGAGAAATCCTCACTTCCTGTTCTTCTGTCTGTAACTCCACACAGTAATGCAAGGCTTTCTCCCTGGTGTGGAGTGTCGTGCTCGCCCCCTCCCTTGGACTACAGGAGAGTCAGGACCTGTTAGTGGGCGCCTTGACTCTCTTGTAGTCCAAGGGAGGGGGCGAGCACGACACTCCACATCAGGGAGAAAGCCTTGCATTACTGTGTGGAGTTACAGACAGAAGAACAGGAAGTGAGGATTTCTCAGAAGAAATATGGACATTTAAAAGCAAAATGGAAGGATGAGGTAAGTGAAGGAGGACTGCACTAAGGTAAAGGAAGCTATTTAGGAAAATAAATTGTACCTTTACAACCCCTTTAAGCCTATAGAAAACAGTTCCATCGTTCTTTTTAGTTAGCACTGTCAATTTCTTTCTATCTGGCCTTGGAAAGAACACGTCCTTTGCTTGCCCAACCCCCTCCTCCTCCGTACCCATCAATATTCCAGTTTTTCTATATTGCGGTTGCATTTCTCCAGCTTTGAATGGCAGCACGCCATTGAAGGCCACGTTCAATTGGCAGTATTGGAGAGGCCCACATGCCTGCACTTTAGATCTTTTTGAACACAACAAAAGTTTAGTGACCTAGAAATGAATCAATAAAAAGCTATTTTCTATGTGACAAATTGAAGAACTTAAGATTCTCGCAGATGCATTGACTTTAACAGTTCAAGGTGCATTGTTGTTTCTAAAGTTCTCTACACAAACGTGTAATCCTCGGAATGAAGGATTCTACGAGATTGCAGTCATTGCTAGTTCACTACGATATTGCTAAACTCAAGCTTTGGTCTGAGTTAGGAATATTACAAATGTCATTAATGGCAATTGGAGGCAAGTGAGTTCTTAAAATAAAATAAAAAATCGTATTTATGTATCATCCATGTTCCTTACCTTTTTATGTGAGAATGTGCAGTTCTAAACAAGTCTTTGGGCTCATGATACCAGTTTGGCAGCTTAATTCACTAGGAATTGCCAAGACCCTACTGCTCTATTAAAGTGGAGGTTCACCCTAATAGCATGTATATCTGACCAACTCCCTTATATTAGTAACAAGTACTGTCCGCAATTCGTTTTTTTTTTTTTTTTTATGCTGTACGTACCCTGTAATCCATTTTTTCAATCCAGTTCTCCCCGCGGGAGTAGGCGTTTCTATGCCTAGGGGGATTGTCATCTGGGAGGTCACCCAGATGATTGACGTCTGTTCACCCCGGCGGATAAGGCCCCGCCCCCGTATTGCGTAGGCGCGCACGAGTTGCAGGGTTTCCGAAAGAAGCCGAACATGCAGAGCGCCAGGCGCCGTATAGAGCCGACTCACATCTCCGCATGTTCGGCTTTTTGTAAATAACAGTGCTGCCTACCAGTGACCACCAGCGCCACCCACCAGTGGCCACAGTGCCGCCCATCAGAGCCCACAGTGCCGCCCATCAGAGCCCACAGTGCCGCCCATCAGAGCCCACAGTGCCGCCCATCTGAGCCCACAGTGCCGCCCATCTGAGCCCACAGTGCCGCCCATCTGAGCCCACAGTGCCGCCCATCTGAGCCCACAGTGCCGCCCATCTGAGCCCACAGTGCCGCCCATCTGAGCCCACAGTGCCGCCCATCTGAGCCCACAGTGCCGCCCATCTGAGCCCACAGTGCCACCCATCTGAGCCCACAGTGCCACCCATCTGAGCCCACTACCAGTGCTGCCCATCAGTGTCCACTACCAGTGCTGCCCATCAGTGTCCCCTATCTGTGCCTACCAGTGGCGCATCATCAGAGCATATCAATGAAGGAGTAAAATTACCTGTTTGCAAAATTTTATAACAAACTATGAAACATGATTTTTAGGAGATATTCCCCTCGCAATGAGCTGCTGATTGCAGCGGTGCATGCGCAGCGGGGATCCTCGGCGGTAGTGACTACATCGCTGCTCCAGGCAATCACAGCGCCGGAGCGGTGATACCCGGAAGACACGCCAAGGCAAGATGACATCTCCCTCGGCGTGGACCAGGTAAGTTTCCCACACCTCGTTCCAAGGTAAGTATATCATAATGAGCAAGTATGCGTTGCATACTAGCTCATTATGCCTTTTGCCTTTCAGGTGTGTAAAAAAATAAAAAGCTGCTGCGGGTATACAACTGCTTTAAGATTATTTTTCCTTGACTAGCCCGAGTAAGCACCCTGGTAGTTTGCATGGCCAGAGGGTCAGGCAATAAGTGCCATGGGGCAGAAGGTTGGAAACCAGTGATCTCAGTTGTTCCTTGTGACGCAGTTTTATTTTATGTATTCGTTTATTGAAAGGTGCTTTAAAATAAAATACCTTGTTGCAGTTGCTTATGGTTCAGCTTGAACGTTTTGTGCAGCCCCTGATTAAATAGCTTTGAGCATTAAAAATGAGGTTCATACAGGCAGCCGGAGTCTGTGTTCTGAGAACAGCCTCGGCTTGTGGCTGCTAATCACCCTGCATAATATCTCTGTTGTTAAAATGTGGTAATTAGGGTTTCACAGGTGTTGTTACCAAAAGGAAAAAAAAAGGTTTCCCTTGGGAAGCGAAGTGTGAACTATACAATATTAAAACAAGACACTGTTTAATAGTATATCATACCTGTGTGCTTAAAATACACTTATATTTTCATGTGTACCATCCTAACAAACCTTGTGAACTTCAAATTAGCTTGTTTGTGAGTTTGCTTTAATATTCGAAAACACTTAGGAATAATTGTAATGCATTTAGTGGTGGCAGTAGTGGTGGCCATTTGTTAAGATAACGTTCTCTCTCTCTCTATATACCGTATTTTCCGGCGTATAAGACGACCCCCTAATTTTCCAGGAAAAATGTTGATTTTGGGATATACTCACTGTATAAGACTACCCCCTTCTTACTAGTCTTTCTGGAAGCTGAGGGGTAGCCAGAACCGCTGACAGAAACAGGCTTTTTCAAATCTCACTGTGCCATTACATTACATTCCTCACTGTGCCATTACATTACTTGTCCCTCACTGTGCCATCACTTGCCCCTCACTGTACCATCACTTGCCCCTCACTTGCCTCTCACTGTGTCATCACTTGTCCCTCACTGTGCCATCACTTGCCCCTCACTGTACCATCACTTGCCCCTCACTGTACCATCACTTGCCCCTCACTTGCCTCTCACTGTGTCATCACTTGCCCCTCTCTGTGCCATCACTTGCCCATGTGTAGGAGAAGGAATGCCCCCCCCCCCTGACAAGGGTACTTTGTAGAATAACCTAGTTACATTGGTGGATAATGGGATAACCATATTACATTGGTGGATAGTGGGATAACCATATTACATTGGTGGATAGTGGGATAACCATATTACATTGGTGGATAGTGGGATAACCATATTACATTGGTGGATAGTGGTATAACCATATTACATTGGTGGTAAGTGCTGGGAAGGTGCTTTACATGAGCGATCTGTATGATAATCAAGTTACATTGGTGGTAAGAAGAAGTAATACCCCATCACTTGCCCCCCACTGTGCCTGACCGCAAACACTCACTTTTTTTTCCAGCGGTGACAGTCTTCATGCTGCGAGCGCGAGCATCAATGATTTGAAAGCCGCGCCTTCTCTTCAGAGTGTTCTGTAATAGGAGGAACATAAATCTTCCCAGCAGCGCCTCTGTTCTGTTTTCCGCCTATCACGGACGTCTTCTCATCTCGTCTGAGGATGAGAAGGCATCTGTGATAGGAGAAACACAGAACAGAGGCGCTGCTGGGAAGATTTGTGTTCCTCCTATCACAGAACACTCTGAAGAGAAGGCGCGGCTTTCAAATCATTCACGCTCGCAGCACGGGAGACTGTCACCGCTGGGGAAAAAAAGTGAGTACTGAGACCGTACCCGGCGTATAAGACGACCCCCGACTTTGGATGCATGTTTTTGCATCCAGAAAGTTGTCTTATACGCCGGAAAATACGGTATATATATATTAAAAGAAGCCCTTTAGGCCCCTTTCACACGGACGGATAGAATGGTGCTTTTATCTGCAGATTTTACTGCAGCTAGAAGCACACAATGCTTTCCTATGACATCATTCACACACTACGGTTACCTGCGGTTTTGTTACCCGCGGTTTTGTGCGGATAGAAAAAATAGAACTGGATGTGTCCAGCTGCGAAATTTCGCAGCTATCGGCATATAACCGCAGGTAACCGCAGTGCACTGTGTCAGCTGCATTTGGTATGAATCTTGAGGGAGAACTCCAAGCCAAATTTCAAATAAAAAAACGGCATGTGTACCCCCTACAGGAGCAGGGTTTTTAAAGTAATTTATTAGTCAGCTCCGGGCCCCCCCCCTCTCTTTTACGAGGGGGGGTCTGCTTCTTCGATGTCTTCTGCGGGGGGGGGGGGGGTCCCGGTCTTCACCGCCGTCTGGTTCTCTTCCGCTGGGGGGCGCTTTCTTCTTTAGCTCTTTTACAGCGGCCACCCTCCCGGACTTCTTCAACGTCTTCTGCCGGGGGGTGCCCGGGCTTCTGTCGCCTTCTGCCTTCTTCTCTTCTTCTTCGATGTTGATACGTAGCTTCCTCCCGCTGTAATGCCGTGTGCGCGGCTCGCACTGATTTATATAGGCCTCTTATGAAATAACAGTCCCATCATGCTCCTGGTGCATGATGACGTCGAAGAAGCCCCGGAGGGGGCCGCTGTGAAAGAGCTAAAGAAGAAAGCGCCCCCCCGGCGGAAGAGAACCAGACGGCGGTGAAGACCGGGACCCCCCCCCCGCAGAAGACATCGAAGAAGCAGGCCCCCCCTTGTAAAAGAGCTAAAGAAGAGAGGGGGGGCCCTGGAGCTGACTAATAAATTACTTTAAAAACCCTGTGTAGTGTGTTTTTTAAAAAAAATATTCTGCCAGGTGAATAGCTAGGGGTACGATGTACCCCATACTCATTCACCTAGGGTGGGGGGCTGGCATTTGGGGGTCCCCTTATTATAGGAGGCTCCCGGATTCCGATAAGCTCCCCTCCCGCCGACCCCGACAACCAACGGCCAGGGTTGTCGGGAAGAGGCCCTGTCCTCATCAACATGGGGACAGGTGCTTTGGGGTGGGGGGCCACAGCGCGCCCCCCTGCCCTAAAGCACCTACCCCCCATGTTGAGGGCATACGGCCTGGCACGGTTAAGGAGGGAAACACTCGCTCGTCCCCACCCCTTTCCTGACCGGCCGAGCTGCTGCTCGGATATGGGTCTGGTATGGATTTTGGGATGAACCCCACACCGGTTTTTCGGCGTACGGGGGTTCTCAAAATCCATAGCAGACCCAAGGGCCTGGTATGCTCCTGTAGGGGGAACCCATGCCGGTTTTTTATTTGAAATTTGGCGTGGAGTTCCCCCTCAAGGTTCATACCAAACACGGTGCTTGGTATTGGCAGGGATCCAAGTCAGATTCCCGTTCAATATCGTGCTGCGGCTAAACGCAACCACAGCTAAAAACACTGTACAAATGCAGCTAATCGCTGTGCCTGGAGTCTTGAATTCCAGCAAAACATAAACATGCGTTTAGCTGCGGCAAAACAGCCGTCCGTGTGAAAGTGGCCTTAGAGGTTTTTTAGAGAACAAACGGCATCATGAAGGACAAGAAGCGCACAAGACAGGTCAGGGATAAAGTTGTGGAGAAGTTTTAAAGCAGGGTTAAGTTATAAAAAAAAAAGTATGGCACAACTGCAAACCTACCAAGACATGGCCGTCCACCTAAACCAACAGTCCAGCCAAGGAGAGCATTTTTCGGAGAAGAAGCCAAGTGGCCCATGGTAACTCTGGAGGAGCTGCAGAGATCCACAACTCCTGGTGGAAAAATCTGTCGAGACTGAACTGTTAGGCCCCATACACACGAGAGGATTTATCCGCGAATACGGTCCAGCGGACCGTTTCCGCGGATAAATCCTCTCGAGGCTTTCAGCAGATTTTAATGCGATAGAGTGTACTCACAATCGCATTGAAATCCGCGCCGAAATCCTCTGGCAATGACGTGTCGCGCCGTCGCCGCGATTATGACGCGGCGACGTGCGCAACGCTGTCATATAAGGAATTCCACGCATGCGTCGAATCATTACGACGCATGCGGGGGATCCCTTCGGACGGATGGATCCGGTGAGTCTATACAGACCAGCGGATCCATCCGTTGGGATGGATTCCAGCAGATAGATTTGTTTGGCATGTCAGCAAATATTCGATCTGCTGGAATCCATCCCAGGGGAGAAATATCCGCGGAAACAGATCCGCTGGAGTGTACACACCATAGGATCTATCCGCTGAAACCCATTTGCTGGGATTTTTCAGCGGATGGATTCTATCGTGTGTATGGTGCCTAAGTGTCTGAAAAAGAGTTGGGATTGGGGCGGAGGTCCATCTTCCAGCAGGACAACGACCCTAAACATACAGCCAGAGCTACAATGCAATGGTTTAGATCAAAGCATATTCATATGTTAGAATGGCCCAGTCAAAGTCCAGACCTAAATCCAATTGAGAATCTGTGGCAAGACTTAAAAATTGCTGTTCACAGACAAATTACACTCTCTAGATGTGCAAAGCTGGTAAATACATACCCAAAAAGACTTGCAGCTGTAATTGCAGCAAAAGGTGGTTCTACAAAGTATTGACTCAGGGGGGCTGAATACAAATGCACACCACACTTTTCACATATTTATTTTGTAAATTTTGAAAACCTTTATCATTTTCCTTCCACTTTACAATTATGTGCCACTTTGTGTTGGTCTATCACATAAAATCCCAATAAAAATACATTTATGTTTTTGGTTTTGACATAACAAAATGTGGAAAATTTCAAGGGGTATTACCGTATATACTCGAGTATAAGACGAGATTTTCAGCCCTTTTTTTGGGCTGAAAATGTCCCCCTCGGCTTATACTCGAGTCAGTGTACCTGGAAATATTGAGAGGCTGCAGGCGTCCATCGTTTAAAACTCGCGGTCTCCTCTTGTCCCTTTCGTGATAGGCGGAACTCTGTCTGCTGAGAAACGCCTATAACGAACGTTCTCTCATTCTCACCCATCCCAGCAGACACTGTGTTCAGTGTTCCGCCAGTCAAGGACGCCTTTTCATCCTCGGACAAGAGGATGTCCGTGATTGGCGGAACACTGAACACAGTGTCTGCTGGGAAACTGAGTCAGAGGATGAGAGAACGTCCATGATAGGCGGAACTGTGTCAGCTGCCTATCGCGGAAGGGACCAGAAGGAGACTGCGAGTTTTAAACACTGAATGGATGCCCGCAGCCTCTCAATTTCAGGTACAGTGACGACGGGCACAGTGAGGATGGACACCATGAGCTTGCAATGGGCACAGTGAGGCGTGCAAATGGGCTGTTGAGCCTCTTTTCCTCTTACAGTAGCTGCTGCATTCTCACCGTAGGCTTATACACGAGTCAATACGTTTTCCCAGTTTTTTGTGGTAAAATTAGGTGCCTCGTCTTATATTGGGGTCGGCTTATACTCGAGTATATACGGTAATTCTTTTTCAAGGCAATGTACTTGGGCCAGTTTAGACAGGATCTAGTTAACCTACCAGCATGTGTTTTTTTTTTTTTTTGCTATAATAAATATCCCCAGAAAAGCTATACATTTTTTTTTTTTTCCCTCATTTTAGGCCGATATGTATTTTTCTACATATTTTTGGTAAAAAAACACGCAATAAGCGTATTGATTGGTTTTCACAAAAGTTATAGTGTCTACAAACTAAGGGATCGTTTTATGCCATTTTTATTGTTTTATTTTTATAATTGCGGCGATCTGCGATTTTTATCGTGACTGCGACATTATGGCAGACACATCGGACACTTTTGATGCTATTTTATGGGCGATTGTCATTTATACAGCAATCAGTGCTATAAAAATGCACTGATTACTGTGTAAATGACACTGGCAGGGAAGGGGTTAAACACTAGGGGGCGAGGAAGGGGTTAAGTGTGTCCTAGGGAGTGATTCTAACTGTGTGGGGGCTGGGCTACATGTGACATGACACTGATCACTGCTCCCGATGTCATAAGACAGAACAGGGGGATGCCTTGTTTACACACGCACCCCCCCCGTTCCACAGCTCTGTGACACGATCGTGGGACACCGGCGGACATAGAGTCCGTGGGTCCCACGTCCACGGTCACGGAGCTTGCAGCAGGGGCGCACGTGCGCCCGCACGGCAGCAAATTAATTGCAACGTACCTGTATGTTGCTTTGTGCAGCCGTGCCTTTCTGCCGACGTATATGTACTGGCTGTGGTCGGCAAGTGGTTAAAAAAATTAAAGAAGAAAAGTACTGAGTGCCTGCCTATGTTGAAGCAACCCTGTCAGGTTAAGCAATAGATGAAAGGACCCTGTGATAGAAGAGCTTTTATACTGGTCTCCCTGGAGGTCCATGTTTCCCACCTTCTTTCTGAAAGACTGTTTGGTCTCTGATATTTACAGGAGTGTCAGATGCCTGTGTCCCCGGCTGGATGCCATGGTTCCATTCCCTATACCTTACATCACTTACGATTCCTCTGGTGATATAGGGATCAGTGGATAAAACCACAGTTCATGGTGGAGAACACAGGCACTGAAATCTTTGGAGTGGTCGAATGCTATAGAGTTTTAAAGGGGTTGTAAAGGAATTTTTTTTTTTTTCATAATAAGCATCCTTTACCTGCAGACATTCCTCTTTTCACTTCCTCATTGTTCGTTTTTGCTCAGAAGTTGCTCTATTTCTTCTCTGTTCTGTTCACTTCCTGCTTGTCTGATTTTTACTCACCACCGTGAAGGGAGGCTTTACTTGCGTGGTCAGTGACGTGCTCACCCCCTCCTGGGAACTACATCTGTGCGGCAGAACGCTCTCTACGTGTTAGAGACTTCAAGGAGGTGTGAATTACTGGGCGTGCCGCAATGCATACTGGGAAATGTAGTTCTTGCATGAACAAGCGCCGCAAACCAGGAAGTGAATGAGTGAACAGAAACTAGAACGCCGGAGGTGATATAGATGAAGGAATTTAATAGGCATTTACTCTTTTTTTTAACTGAATCATTACACTATTCTGTCTGTCTACCTTGCAGACATTAATTTTAGGCAAAAAAATGTTTTCCTTTACAACTCCTTTAAAGGAGGGTGCCAAACAGCTGCTGACAAGGCCTCTGCTTTTGCAATCATACTGGAAAAAATAACATTAAATGTCCAGTTCACTTCTAGTTAGAGCTGCACGATTAAAAAATCGAGATCTTGATTTAACCCCCTCAGGATCTTAATACAGCATTCGCCCGATTCAGTGCAGAGATTTCTCTGCTCACAGCTGGCAGCTGTCTAAAAAAAATACCAGGCAGCCTGGCAAGTTTATCACAACATCGCTTCCTTGGAAACAAAGATAAACAAATGTACGTTTTTTTTTTTTTACCTGCAAAAAAAATGGGAATTTATTTGTTTTGTTTTATTTTTATTTTTTAAAGGTGAATTTATCTTTCAAATTCTACATGCATTTCCCTACCATACCTTTTATGCATATTTATACTCCGTACTGTTATACTGTTTTATATGTTAAGTATTGTTCAAACCAAACTTTCATTTTAATCATTCTGACCCTTTAATGTGGGAGTTAGCATATTCATATTTTTTTGCTATCATCAAATCTTTTAGCTATTTTCCATATTTAATCTTCGGTATGTAATCGTCAAGCTCTAAGTAACACCTTTTTACTGTTAAATGTATATTGCATTTTACACATATAATTGCATTTGGAAAATTGGGCACCATTTCTAGCAACTATTAATGTTGTTGACAGTAGCTTTGCAAACAAAATGTCATTGTGAATCGCTCTGAAGCGTTGAAGGGTGAGGCTGTATTAAAAGCGGCACGCACAAATCTCTTGTCATTTTGCATTATGTCTTCTAGGACTCAGTCCTATATTTATATTACTGTATATGCGAATACCAATTTTTATCAGTATGCACCGCCACAAATGTGTGCATAGTTCCAGTTAAAAAAAATTTAAGGAAATATCTATTCAATTAAAAAATGTTGTTATTTTAATAGTTATTCCTCTAGATATAAACGGGAAGTTTAGCAGCTTTGTCAAAATCCCCACACACACACACACACAATCTCACACACACACACAATCACACACACACACAATCACACACAATATTACCAAAAGTATTGGGACGCCTGCCTTTACACATGCATATACTTTAATGGCATCCCAAGCTTAGTCTGTTGGGTTTACTATTCAGTTTACTCACCCTTTGCAGCTATAACCGCTTCAACTCTTCGGAGAAGGTTGTCCTCAAGGTTTAGGAGGGTGTCTATGGGAATCTTTGACCATTCTTCCAGAAGCGCATTTGTGAGGTCAGGCACTGATGTTGAATGAGAAGGCCTGGCTCACAATCTCTGCTCTAATTCATCCCAAAGATGTTCCATCGAGTTGAAGTCAGAACTTTGTTCAGGCCAGTCAAGTTCCTACACCCCAAACTCGCTCATCCATGTCTTTATGGACCTTGTGTGTGCACCTGGACGACGTCACAACGTCACGTACGGTGAAACGCTTCGTGCTGACTTCATTGTACCTTTCGCAATCCCAGAAGTGCGGGTGTCCTGTGGATATACCGGCAGGGAAAGCTTTTTATGTCTAGCACTATGATTTTACCTTCTATGTAAGTGCAATCTCATATATTTAATAAATGTTATTTAAGATTTTATGCTATTGGAGCATTTTCTCTTCTATGTATCGGAATATACTATAATGAGCTGATGTGTGGCGAGGTACTATCACTAGATCATGTGTCTGTTGTAGGGGGGGTTTGGTCCTATACCTGGATGAACTATGATTGGATATTTGTCTTTAAACCTTCACGACCTTTCTAGAGATAGAGGGTCGTGTATAGTGGGTAAGCCAGAAAACACAAACCTCATCGTTGGTGCCGGCTCACACAGGGGCAACACGACTTCCAGCGCGACTTTGCGAGATGACTTCAGCGTGACTTGGAGCAACTTACAATGCAACTCCTCCAGGACAGGCGACTTTGCCAGTGGCCAATCAAACAATAATCAGCTGTGGGAGGGAGGAGTTTGCCTGAGAAAACTATTTTCTCTTCCTGTAAAGTTGCGTCAGCTAAGACAGTGATCTGACTTTGGAGGCAACTTCCATTGAAATCAATGGGTACAAGTTGCCTTGAAGTTGTACAGGAATCTTTTCTGAAGTCGGAGCGACTTCAGAAGTGTACACTAAGACGGCTTTCATTCACTTCAATGGAAATTCTCATGTCGCGTGACTTGGGGCGACTCAAGTCGGATCCCAAGTAGCTGTAGTGGGAACCAACACTAAGCAACTTTCCCCTAATCAGGGCTTGGAACAAAGGAACAAAGATTTGAAAAGGACTCAAACATCATATCAAAAACCAGAGGAAGCTGTATTAAGAATCTTTAATGACTCTGTGATGCTCCTTTAGAAACCTCGGGCATATACTGCCACTGACCACAGATAAAGTCTAACTCCACATTTAATGTCCCTTTAAATCATTTGTTTGGGTCAAAATAGCCCAAACTGTTTACTACTCTAACAGGTGGGCCAGCTTGGCCCAAATGAACTATTTAAAGGGGCATTAAACATGGAGTTGGGCTTTAATCACTTCAGCCTCGAAAGATTTTACCCCCTTCCTGACCAGAGCACTTTTTGCAATTCAGCACTGCGAATTGAGATCGTGAGACGTTGCACCCATAGAAAATGTACGTCCTTTTTTTCCCCACAAATAGATTTCTTTTAGTGGTATTTGATCACCTCTGCGATTTTTGCGCTATAAACAAAAGAGCGACAATTTTGAAAAAAATTAAATTTTTTACTATAATAAATATCCCCAAAAATAGAACAATTGTTTTCCTTAGTTTAGGCCGATATGTTTTCTTCTACATATTTTTGGTAAAAAAAAAAACACAATTTTTTTAAATTTTTTTTATGGTTGAACTGGATGGACTTTCAACCTGAAAACTATGTAATAAGCGTATATTGATTTGTTTTGTGCAAAAGTTATAGCCTCTACAAAATAAGGGATAGTTTTATGGCATTTTTATTATACATTTTATTTTTTTTACTAGTAATGGCGATGATCTGCGTTTTTTATCATGACTGCGACATTATGGTCCTATACCTGGATGAACTATGATTGGATATTGTCTTAAGCCTTCACGACCTTTCTAGAGATAGAGGGTCATGTATAGTGGGTAAGCCAGAAAACGCAAACCTCATCGTTGCCCCTGTGTGAACCGGCACCAACACAACTTCCAGCATGACTTTGCGAGATGACTTCAGCGTGACTTGGAGCAACTTACAACGCGACTTTAAGTCGCCTCCAGGACAGGCGACTTTGCCAGTGGCCAATCAAACAATAATCAGCTGTGGGAGGGAGGAGTTTGCCTGAGAAAACTATTTTCTCTTCCTGTAAAGTTGCTTTAGGGACCATTGTCTTTTTATACAGCGATCAGTGCTATAAAAATGAACTGATTACTAAGTAAATGAGACTGTCAGGAAAGAGATTGAACACTAGAGGGCGATGAAGGGGTAAGGTGTGTCCTAGTAATGTGTTCTAACTGTGGGTGGGGGATGGACTACCAGTGACACGACGGTGATCATTGCCCCCAATGACGGTGAGCAGTAGATTCCTGTCATGTCACTAGACAGAACAGGGAAATGCCTTGTTTACATAGGCATTTCCCCATTCTCCCTCTCCTGACCGCAATCGCGGGCCGCCGGCGAACATCGAATTCTCGGGACCCGCGAACACACTCCCAAGGCACACGGCGGGCGCACGCCCACTGGGCAGCAAATTCAAAGCGACGTACAGGTACACCCATTTCCCTGCCCGCGCCATTCTGCCGCTGTATATTGGCGTGCGGTGATTGGGAAGTGGAAGATTCCTAATACAGTTGAGGTTTTAGTCCTTTTTAAAGTGGTTCTAAAGGCAGAAGGTTTTTTACCATAATGCTTACCTAGACCCCCCCCCTCCCATGCTTACCTAGACCCCCCCCCTCCCCTGCTCCCGAAACAAAAAAGTTGTATTTTTTTTTAATAGTTGAATTGTAAACTAATAAAATCTTCTTGGACTCTTTCTCCCTATGATCTGGTGCCCAGTTGTGTATTTTTCTCATTCTCATTCTCTGACACCCATTGAGAGGGTTGCTCTGGGAGCTGCAACACCAAGCCTGTGGGCTTATCTCAAAACTTCCTACATTTGATTGTTAGAATAAATATAAGAATCCCGGCACCTATCAAACTTTATTTTTTTCTCTGGTCATATGCCCTGCCAGTCATGTGACTGTGCACTTCTCCTTATGGAGCGTTCTATGAGAATGACACCTCAGCCCTACACCATGGCCTAGATTTTATGAATGAGTTGTAGAATACAGGCATAGTGTTGGGTAAACTCTACCGTGTTCTCCATTTTAAATACAACGCTATGTGGTTGATTTAGTAAAGGCAAATGGACTGTAAACTTTTCAATTGCAGTTGCACTCATTTTCCCCAGAGATTAGTGAATGTGGTGAAGCTACAATTTTTAAAGAATGTGGAAGTGCCGAATCTGCCTCTTCATCTTTCGCGGTAGATTCTCTTCCTCCTCCTACACTCGGTTTCTTCTTGTGAATGGGGCACGCTGCATTCTGGGAACTGTGTGTATCCCAGAAAGCAGCCGGCCCATTGACAAAGAGCCGCGCTGCTCGCACATGCGCACTAGGTAACGGGCAGTGAAGCCGCACGGCTTCACTGCCTGTTTCCCTTACTGTTGATGGCGGCGCTTGGAGCTGCCAGGATCGAGGATTGGCCTCAGCGGGGGCCGACATCGCTGGTGACTAGGACAGGTAAGTGTCCTTATTAAAAGTCAGCAGCTACAGTGTTGGCAGCTGCTGACTTATTTATTTTTTACCGGAGCTCCGCTTTAATGGTCCTTCGATACGCTATAAAGATATATCTTGTGACTTCAGTCCATTCTGTGCTAGTGTGGGGTGGCCTAAAGCTTACTTGTGAGTTATGTGTTAATATATCACTTGTCTGTTCACAGAGGAAGATACATACGGCACATACTCCAATCTTCTACTGAAGTATTTTGTGGCAGAAGGAGTAGTCAATGGACATGAGATTTTTGTTGCTTCCGCCAGTGAGGATCCACAGATGACACTAAAGGTATTCTTTGCTCTTTATATTTGTGTATTACCAGAGCTTTTTTTCTCAGAAAATAGGTGCAGGAACTCAACCACGACCCCGTTCAGATTTCACAAACCGTAGAAGGGTATTAAAGGGGCATTAAATACCAGGATTGCATTACATATAGAGTGCAGAGTTCAGGGGGGGGGTTAAACACAGAGTGCAGAGCTGTCACATGTAAACACAGAAACCAGACTTCTGTGTTTACAGGTGATTGTGGTGAGCAGGCACCAAAGGGTCTGAGCCAAAGGTGGTGGAACTGATTTCCCCCAAGTTCCCCCTGGATAAAAGCCCTGTCTATTACCTACTATCTGTTTACAAGTGAAAGTGTTGCTGTCTTTTTTGATAAGCAAAAATAGCTCTATAAATGTAATGCATTAAAAGAGAAGTTTGGGTTTTGTTTTTTTGATATTCATACTTGCCTCGATGGATGCAGAATCAGGCCGATGCTACATCTGTCCATATTGCTGGTCAAAGACCAGGCTACTTTTTGCGATTCGGCACTGCGTCGCTTTAACTGACAATTGCACGGTCGTGCGACGTGGCTCCCAAACAAAATTGGCGTCCTTTTTTTCCCACAAATAGAGCTTTCTTTTGGTGGTATTTGATCATCTCTGCGGTTTTTCGTTTTTGCGCTATAAACAAAAATAGAGCGACAATTTAAGAAAAATATAAATATTTTTTACTTTTTGCTATAATAAATATCCCCCCAAAATTATATATATATATATAAAAAAATGTTTTCCTCAGATTAGGCCGATACGTATTCTACTTATTTTTCTAAAAAAAAATCGCAATAAGCGTTTATTGATTGGTTTGCGCAAAAGTTATAGCGTTTACAATATAGGGGGTATTTTTATGGCATTTATATTATGTTTTTTTACTAGTAACGGCAGCGATCAGTGGTTTTTTATCAGTACTGCGACATTATGGCGGACACTTCGGACACTTTTGACACATTTTTGGGACCATTGGCATTTTTATAGCGATCAGTGCTATAAAAATGCATTGATTACTATAAAAATGCCACTGACAGGGAAGGGGTTAACACTAGGGGGCGAGGAAGGGGTTAATTATGTTCCCTGGGTGTGTTCTAACTGAAGGGGGGGGATTGACTTGGGGAAATGACTGATCGCTGTTCATACATTGTATGAACAGACGATCAGGCATTTCTCCCCCTGACAGGACCGGGAGATGTGTGTTTACACATACAGCTCCCGGTTCTCGCTCTGTAACGAGCGATCACGGGTGCCCGGCGGTAATCGCCATCGCCAGGCACGCGCGTCGGCGGCGAGCAGGGGGGGGGGCATGCGCGCGCGCGCCCCTATCGGCTGCTCGGCGAGATGACATAGATATACGTGATCTTGCCCAGCAGAGCCGACCTGCCGCCGTAAAACTGCGGTGGCTGGTCGGCAAGCGGTTAAGGTTTGACCTCATATTTGATGGTTTGGGTAAATCTGAAGACAAAAATCTGCAGAAAATCAAATTGTGTGTATGGGGTCTGACTGAGGGTGTCCATGATGACCTGAGCTCCCTGGAAGGGGATGTAATAATACTGGTGTTGGAGCTTAGAGAAAAAAATCTACAGGGGGTAGTGTTGTATAGGAGGTGAGTATTGCTAATGTTTGTTTGTTATTTTATTTTTATTTTTATTTTTAACACAGGCAAGTTTTTTTGTTTTTTTTAAAGTCTGGGTTGGGTTTTAAGTATTATTTCAATTGACATTTTATTAGAGTGGATTTTAAAAGAGCTGGAAGCATTGAAGCAGCAGGCAGCGATTTAGCTCAGCACAGCCTATTAAAAATTCTATGGGCGTCCAGCTGTATAATATCACACTGTCCCGATTACATCACGATTCCCTGCCAGCATTCCAGTGCAGCAACGAGTGACCAAAACAATAGTGCCGGGACTGTCTTTCACTGGCAATGAAATGCTATAATTGTCCTGCTTTAATTTTATGATATGTAATGGGGAGGTTCCTGAACCTATAACCAAGACAAATATTGCTGATACTTGGAAGGGGAAAAGACGTTCTTTCAGGCCGTAATTATCACCAGGGAAAAATGTGTGTTAAGAAAAGAGACAAGTAAGAGATAAAAAGGCCCATCAACAGCGTAGGGTATATTATATACCACCCAGCAATTTATCCATCATCCTTTGAAAACATATTCATGCCTTTTGTACTCCCAGCTCTCTCAGAAAGTCAACTATGATGCTCAACAATGAAAAGAGCTCAGCAGGAACAAAAAAAAAAAAGACTGCCGTGCCTAATGATTTTTTTGAAACTATCAGACCGAGTGTGCAGGCAGAATTCTACAAACTTGATCAGTGCGCTTGTCATAGCTTAGCGTTTGTGAAGATCGAAATCATCATGTACTAAAGAGAACCGGTCATGGTTGGGCTGAAAGGGGTTGTAAAGACAAAAATATTTTCCTCTTAAATTAAAGTCTGACAGTAGCTGAAAAAGTAATGTTTTGCATTATAACTAGTTTGATACCTGTTAAAATCGAGCTGTTTTATTCACCTCCGTCACTCCTGAATCATTATTCTCACTGACTTCCTGGTTTGCGGTGTGCATTCATTCTTGCTACATCACGGCCTAATGGGAACTACAGTTGCCATTAGGCTTAGCCTCCATGCCTGTGAGGGATAAGAGAGCATCTTCACGCAGGGCTGTAGTCATAGGGAGGGGGTGAGCACATTCTGCTTTCCACCATGCAAAACGGCTCATATGTTGGTGGAAAGCAAGAAGAGGAGATACAGGAAATGGCATTTTCAAACCTGGATTACTGTATTTTGGAGGTCAAAAGGAAAAACGAGGTAAGTAAGCAATCAATTGATCTAATAAAAAACGAACCTTTAGTGTTCCTTTAAAGCAAACCTGTGTTTTTGTCAATGCAAAGTAACAGGTTCACTTTAACCACTTCAGCCCCGGAGGACTTGGCTGCCAAATGACCGGGTCACTTTTTGCGACAAATAGAGCTTTCTTTTGGTGGAATTTGATCACCTCTGTGTTTGTTTGTTTTTTTGTGCTATAAACTAAAAAAGAGGGACAATTTGAAACAAAACAGCAATATGTTTTACTTTTTGCTATAATAAATATCCCCCCAAAAATATTTAACATTTTTTATTTTCCTCTGTTTAGGCCGATATGTATTCTTCTACATATTTTTGGTAAAATAGAAAACGCAACAAGCGTATATTGATTGGTTTGAGCAAAAGTTATAGAAAAAAAGGAGGATAGTTTTATGGCATTTTTATTTATTGAATTTTTTACTAGTAATGGCGGCGATCAGCGATTTTTTATCGTGACTGCGACATTATGACGGACACATCGGACACTTTTGACGCTCTTTTGCGACCGTTGTCACTTATACAGTGATCAGTGCTATAAAGATGCACTTATTACTGTGTGAATGACACTGGCAGGGAAGGGGTTAACCACTAGGGGGAGAAGGGGTTAAGTGTGTCCTAGGGAGTGATTCTAACTGTGTGGGGGGCTGGGCTTACTGTGACACCACACTGACCACTGCTCCCAATGACAGGGAGCAGACAATCGGTGTCCTGTCACTAGGCAGAACAGGGAGATGCCTTGTTTACAACGGCATCACTTCGTTCTGCCACTCTGTGACATGATCGCGGGACACTGAGTCCGCAGGTCCCGCGGGTACAGTCACGGAGCTCGCGGCGGCCATATTGCCGATTTGTATATCTATGTGAGCGAGACGGCAAGTGGTTAATGCCAGTGCTTTCTACAGTACATGATCTTCTTCCCGTTACTCTCTGGCTGCTCATTTCAGCTTTTGATGGTGAAGAAAAATACCCAGTTCTTCTGGTTTTAGTGTAGCATATGACTCCCGGCAGCTTTGGTACTTGGTGATGTGTGTATGTATGTACAGTGGGTATAAAAAAGAATCACCCCCCGGGTACAGTTTTTGTTTTATACAGCTATATAACATCCAAGTGAAAGATATAACACCAACATGTCAGAAAAAAAAGAAGACATTTTGAAAAACCAAATCGGACTGAGTTGGAAAAAGGATCGCCCCCCCTCCAAAAAATTACTTGTAAACTCTATCAAGTGTAGCTAATCACTTACTCAATGGCACACACAGCCATTTGACTTTCAACTGTGATCATTTTGATAAGCTCAGCATGAAAATAACTTTCCTGGAGCATTTCAGTCTGTGGTAATGCAATTGAAGCAAACAATCAACTATGGGTGGCAAGGCACTGTCAAAAGATCTCTGGGAAATAGTTCGTGGACAGGCACAAGTCAGGAGATGGATACAAAAAATGTCAAAGGCTTTATCAATGCCTAGAAGCACAGTGAAGTCTTTTATTAAGAAGCAGAAGGCATTTGTTACAACACAGACCCTCCCTGGATCAGGTTATCCCTCCAAACTGAATGAAAGAGCCAGGAGGAAACTGGTCAGAGAGGCTACCAAGGAGCCTACAGCAACTCTGAAGGCATCTATGACAAAAAGTGGTCATTGTGTGCATGTGACAATATCACAAATTCTCCACAAATGTGACTTGTATGGGAAGGTTTCAAATAAAAAATAAAAACTCCTCAAGAGAAGCCACATACAGTCATGATTGAGCTTTGCCAAAACACACCTTGAAGATTCTGAGGCCACATGAAAAAAGGTGTTCTGGTCAGATGAGACCAAAATTGAATTGTTTGGCCTTGACACCAAATGATATGTCTGACGGAAATCCAATACAGCTCACCATCCAAATAACACCATTCCTACAGTAGAGCAGGGAGGTGTTAATATCCTGGGGGGTTCTCTGCAGTTGGGACTTAAAGCGGTGGTTCACCCTAATAAAACATTTTTTTTTTTATAGCATTAAATTAGGCATAGTAGCGCGAGCTACAGTATGCCTGTATTGATTTGTTTAGCCCCGTACTCACTGTGCAATCCTATATAGAAGATTCTGACTCCCCGCTGGGAATGGGCATTCCTATCAAGAGGGAGGATGATTGGCGGCCGGCTATGGCACGTCACGCTTCTCTGGAAATAGCCGAAATAGGACTTGGCGCTTCACGGCGCCTGCGCATAGTCTGTGCGCAGGCGTCGTGAAGAGCCGAGACCTGTTCCGGCTATCGTCGGGGAGCGTGATGTGCCATAGCCGGCCGTCAATCATCCTCCCTCTTGATAGGGGAACGCCCATTCCCCGCGGGGAGTCGGAATCTACTATATAGGATTGCACAGTGAGTACCGGGCTAAAAAAATCAATACAGGCATACTGTAGCTTGCGCTACTATGCCTAATTTAATTCTAAAATGTTGTTAGTGTGGGTGAACCACCGCTTTAAGCTCTTGTCAGGATTGAAGGGAAAATGGATGGGGCAAAATACTATCAAATTCTTGAGGAAAGTCTGTTGCCCTCTGCCAGAAAGTTGTCAAAATATCTGTGAGCTTCTCATTGATAAATGTGTATTTTTACTACAACTAAGTTTAGAAATGGGGATTTCCATGCCTGGGCAATAGTTTGTTTTGGACTATGATTATGTGTGAGATGAGTATACAGTCACGGTGAAGAACATTTTCAACGGGTTTATGTAAAAGTGCTTCCCAGGGTCCCTATGAAGATTTACCTGGAGGATCCTGTTTAACCACTTGCTGACCAGCAACAGTATATGCACTGTGGCAGGTCGGCTCTCCTGCGCAAAACGGACATACGTGTACGTCAGTCTGTGCATGTTGAACAATATCCGCTGGCCACCGGTGGTACAGAGAGGCAGGATGGGCATCTGCCTATGGTGGATTCCCATTCTGTCAGGGGACGACTCTGGGATCTGCTGTTCATAGTGATCAGGAATAGTGCTGTCTTCGTTGTTCCAGGCAGCCCTGCCCCCACACAGTTAACACACACAGGGAACACAGTTAACCCCTTGAACACTGCTAGTTTTAACCCCTTCCCTGCCAGTGTCATTTATACATCGATCAGTGCATTTTTATAGCACTTATCTCCAAAGAGTGTCACTTGGGGTCAGATTTGTCCACCGCAATGTTGCAGTCCTGCCAAAAATCCCATTACCAGTAAAAACATAAAAAATAAATAAAAGTCCATAAATCTATCCCCTATTTTGTAGATGCTATAACTTTTGTGCAAACCAATCAATATACCCTTATTGCTTTTCTTTTTCTTTTTTTTTTTAACAAAAATATGTAGAATACAAATTGACCTAAACTGATGAATACATTTACCGTATTCATCGGCGTATAACACGCACCCTAACTTTAAGAGGGAAGTTTCAGGGAAAAAATAACTTTCCACAGCCCCCTGCGTATAACCCGCAGGCACAGTTTACCCTTTATTTTCAGGGTAAAAAAGTGAGTGTTATACGCCAATAAATACAGTATTTATTTATTTTTGGATATGTATTATACCAGAATATTTTTTTTTTATTTCAAAAACATTAGTCTTTTTTTTTTTTGTTTTTAGTGCAAAAAACAAAAACGCAGAGGTGATCAAATACCACCAAAAGAAAGCTCTGTATGTGGGAAAAAAAGGACATAAATGCTGTTTGGGTACAGCGCCGGACGACCCCCACTTCTCAAATGAGCTGCAACCTTCTGTAAAAAAAAAAAATGGCTTTGTTTTTTTTGTTTTTTGAAACAAGTAGTCATTATTTAGTATGAAATCAGCCTTTCTATGAAATTTCATTTTGAATATACATTTTTTTCATCTGTCATCTTCTGCTTCTCGAACACTAAAAGGGCATGTACTGCTTTAAGCAATTAATGTTTCTTTCTTTTGCAAGAAAGTGACATGAAAGTTTAGAATTTACACTAGGGCAAGACCGCAGTAAACACGTTCCTCTCTCCCGCCTCTGGGTACTGTCATTATTCTAGCGCCGTTTAACCCTGCGTGAGGCTTCCGTGCCTTGCTCTATAATAATGTCTTATGTGTTACAAATAAGATAAAAGGAGAGTCATTGGTTAGAGTCTTGCTAAAGAGCCACTCCAATAAAAAAAAAACGGAAAAAAAAAGGAAAAGAAAAAGATTTATATTTAACCTTTAACAATGAACTTTTCTTATTTTTATTTTTTTTTCTGTTTTGGTCTGTTGATCCCGGCAGAAATTTAGTGAGCTGATAACTGCTTGCGCTCTGTGCGTAAGCTTTTATCATTTCTATCTATACTATCTATCTGTACTTATATCAGTTATCATTGTTCCCAGATATACCTGTAGATTAAGTAATCCCCCAACCCCCCCCCCCCCGAGAAAATGGGGGAGGTGTTCTATAGCCTTGAATTGGTTGTAAAGACAAAACTATTTTTTTTTTACCCTAATGCATTTTCTGCATTAAAAATACTTTTTAAGGCTTCATGTACACTTGACAAACACAGACTTGGGGGGCACACCCTAAAATTGCATTTTGTGTGACCACCATTATTTTCCAGCACTGCCTTAACCCTCTTGGGCATGGAGTTCACCAGAGCTTCACAGGTTGCCACTAGAGTTCTCTTCCAATCCTCCATGATGACATCACAGAGCTGGTGGATGTTAGAGACCTTGCGCTCCTCCACCTTCCGTTTTGAGGATGCCCCACAGATGCTAAATAGGGTTCAGGTCTGGAGATATGCTTGGCCAGTCCATCACCTTTTCCCCTTTTTTAGCAAGGCATCTTAGAGGTGTGTGTGTGGGGGTCGTTATGTTGGAATACGGCCCTGCGGCCCAATCTCTGAAGGGCGGGGGATCATGCTCTGCTTCAGAATGTCACAGTACATGTTGGCATTCATGGTTCCCTCAATGAACTGTAGCTCCCCAGTGCTGGCAGCACTCATGCAGCCCCAGACCATGAGACTCCCACCACCATGCTTGACTGTAGGCAAGATACACTTGTCTTTGTACTTCTCACCTGGTTGCCGCCACGCATGCTTGACACCATCTGAACCAAATAGGTTTATCTTGGTCTCATCAGACCACAGGCCAAGGTTCCAGTAATCCATATCCTTAGTCTTCAGCAAACTGTTTGCAGGCTTTCTTGTGCATAATCTTTAGAAGATGCTTCCTTCTGGGACGACAGCCATGCAGACCATTTTGATGCAGTGCGCGGCGTATGGTCTGATCACTGATCGGCTAAACCCCTGCACCAATGCTGGTAGCACTCTCTGGATATGACACTGAGCATGTGCACTCAACTTCTTTGGTCGTCCATGTAGTGGCCTGTTCTCAGTGGAACCTGTCAAATTAAACCTCTGTATGGTCTTGGCCATCATGCTGCAGCTCCGTTTCATAGTCTTGGCAATTGTCTTATAGCCTATGCCATCTTTATGTAGAGCAACAATTATTTTTTTCAGATCCTTCAAGAGTTCTTTGCCATGAGGTGCCATGTTGAAATTCCAGTGACCAGTATGAGAGAGTGAGAGCAATAACCCCAAATGTAACACACCTGCTCCCCATTCACACCTGAGACCTTGTAACACTAATAAATCACATGACCCTGGAGTGAAAATGGCTAATTGGGTCCAATTTGGACATTTTCACTAGGGGTGTACTCACTTTGGTTCCCAGTGGTTTAGACATTAATGGCTGTGTGTTGAGTCATTTTGAGGGGACAATAAATTTACAGTGTTATACAAGCTGTACACTCACTACTTGAAGCACATTATAGTAAAGTGTAATTTCTTCAGTGCTGTCATATGAAAAGATATAATAAAATATTTACAAAAATGTGAGGGGTGTACTCACTTTTGTGTGATACTTTATATACCTTGCTAATGACACCCTTACAAAACACTTTTACCTACTTAAGCCTTATTACCTGCACGGTTTAGGAGATAGTTGCCATATATGCTTGCGCCGCCGTCATATGCGCACTGAAGAAAGTGCCCAAGCTGTGACCATCGACACCGGCCAGTCACAGAGCCAGAGTCCGTAGCCCCGGGAAAGAAGAGGGGTAAAGATGGATGCTTCCACCAGCGGGGACATTGCATGCTTCGTTTGATGGTAAGTGGCATATAATGGGCTAGTATGTGATGCATCCTAGCCCCCATTATGCTTTTACTTTGCAGGAAACAAAAGAGGAAGTAAAACCCATCACATGTGATAATGGGGCTTATGTCAGTTTCGCCAGATCACAGTATCAAAGTTAAAATGTATTATTTTCTTGCCATTGTATAAAAAAACACCACCCAAGCCACCCAGTGTATTGACCACCTGGGTTTAGAAACCAACTCTGTTGGAGTTATTGGCTGGCATATACAATGAAAGCATACAGTATATCTTCCTGTTTTCAGACCTTGTACATTCAACATTCATCTTGCGTGTGTAGCACCACCCCCGAAGGAGACGATTGAATATATTAGGTTCTTCATTCTGCCTCTCAAACACAAGAACAGTCTCAGCCCCTCTGGCACACCTAGTAAACAGTGTTACTGCAGACACATTAGTAGATGGACACATACTGTAGTAGTCAAAAATAGAAGAACTCTGATATAGGACAGTAAAGCACAAAATTGCATGCAAATAACACAATTTAACCAATATAAAGTGCTCTAATAGGCTCAAACATGAAGGGAAACAGGAATGGCTTGTTGAAGGTCAGACTATTTCACTAAAATCCTGAAATCACAGGCCCAGAAGGCAAATGCGTGATATAACAACAGGCAAGGTTATGAACTATCAACTTTAGGCTTAAAGTTAAAGTTCCTCCTTAATGAGTATGTGTGGGGTCACTGAGTCACTGCTAAATGCAGAAGAAACTTGGAAGTCCTCAAAAGTGGAGAGGTCTGGTATCTCCAGCTGGCGCTTTAAAGTGTGTTTGAAATGTCCTGGCAAATGTGTTGGGTAATCCTTTCAGCAAGATGAAGCAACTAATGCAAAAGGGGTCCCCTTACAGGGTTTGATGGGATGAGTAAAGGTGGCTGCAAGCAGTGCCTCTCTGTATCTGTATGCTGGGCAAGTGCCCGCTCACCAATTCTGTGACCAAGGCCCAAAGGAGATGTCCTGACAGGCAGGCTTTTCAGGTTGCCTCACACCTTCAGGAATGCGCCTGGAGATGCCCCTGGGCCCTCTCTGGTGGGACAGGCCGTGGATCTGTGGCAGGAAACTGGTGCACCGACCCTGGGTGGCATCGCCTCTTCCTCTGCGTCCTGTCTTCTCCTTGCCTCGTGGTCTTTGACTTCTCTCTGGCAGCCTGTACCAGGCTTTCGTTTTTCTGGAGCAGAAGGGTGCTTCCAAGGCTTACTTGAAGCCTGGTGAAAGCTTTGCAAATGCTTTTTAAAAGCTTGCTGTACACACTGCCAATGCCCATGTGTGGAAAGCCTAACTGCACTAAATAAATAATTGCCCATGGGTTGCCTGATGCTGGTATTGATGGCTTGTTTGTAAGCAATTAGTTTCTTTGTTTTAAGCACCATAGATAATTGGCTAAGTCATTTACAGTCTTAAGACACATGTCAGCTTGGCAAAGCTTCTGTTTTTGTCGTGTAATTATATAACATCTGCTTAACATAAATGATACACACATACCATATTCTAACAGGTGTGGCATAATCTTCTTTCTTCACGGTCCCTCTTAAGCATTTAATTGCTGTTTCAGTGGGTTCCATTTGCTGTAACTCTCATATTGCTGTCTGCCTCCTACATGGTCTTTATGGCTTGAGCCATACATTAAATTCTTTCTATCTGCATCCTTGTTATCTTATCCAAAGGATCTACATCTTTTCCTTTGTATATTTTCCTAAAGTGTGTCATACACACATAGAATTCTGTTAGATATGATTCTAAAATATTACCCTATCCATGCTAAACGGCATTGCTGGATGAATTCCCCCTGCCCGGTGTTGTATTGTGACAATAGTGGTTGTCACAATACCCAAACAGTGACTGCAGCTGATTTGTTGGCTGAACAGTGACAGAATCCAATTTCTGTCCAACTCCTTGGATCTTCTGATCAAAGTTAGTTTATTTGGGTGGTCCCGTAAGGGCCACCCACAGATCAAATTTCACCCAATTCAGCAGGAAATTCGATCCATATATGGCCAGTTTAACTCCCAAATAACAAACATGCCATACTCGCCTCCACTGTGCAGTTCATTTTGCACAGAGTGGCCCCCGATTGTCCTCTTCTGGGGTCCCACGGTGGCTCTTTTGGCTCCTCGCCGAGAGCTAACCCCCTCTGGGAAGAGGCAACTCCCTCTGGGAAGCTCTCTCCCGACAGGGTTAGCTTGGGGGCACGCCGATTGCATGACTCGGCCCCGCCCCATGGCAGCCACGTCATTGGATGTGATTTAGAGCAGCGGGAACCAATGGCTGCACTGCTATCAATCTATCCAATGAAGAGCCGCCAAGACCTGGGGAAAGCAACGCGGGATCACGCCCACGGAAATTTTGGGCTCAGGTAAATTAAAATTCGGGGCTCGGGGGGGCCGGACACTGCAAGGTGTTTTTTCACCTTAATGCATAAGGATGCATAAGGATGCATTAGGGTGAATAAACACAAGGGTTTACAACCCATTTAATGCAGTCTTTGTCCCCTCTAGGGGACTATACCATGTCTTTGTTTTGATAACTTTTATCACTGGGACCAAAAGTGAAGAAAAGTTTTAAGCTGTCACATGAACAGGAATAGAGAGAAAATCTAAGGATGGCACTACTGTGGTAACAATTGTATTAGATGAGATTTTCCTCACTTTAGAGTGCTATACTGTCACTACCTGTTGTTTCCATAAGGCAAAAAGTGAGGGGAAGTCTCTCTAATGGGCACAGATGATAAAGCGAAAAAAAAAAAAAGTGTTTTTACCATTTCCTTCTTCAAAATTTCCTATACCCGATATTCAAGAAACAATTTTGACTTTGGATATGCTGTAACCTTAACTCAAAACTTAACATCATTTTTGACCTCTTATCAAGTACCTGGCAGAGTAGATGACAGGGATGCTCTTGCACTTCCTGCCCAACACTCCTGAAGGTGGTGATAGAGTGTGGGGCACAGAGTGGACCAAGTGCTGGAGTATGCAGGCCGAGTCAGAGCCAGATATGTAAAAGCGGGGGCTTGAAGATTACAGAGCAGGAATCGGGCACAGGAACATTGTGGTACTGGATCAGGAGCCAAAGACAGAGTCCAGGAAACAAGTGGAGGTCAGTAACAGCCAGGCAAACAGGATACAAGGCAGAAGGGCAGTAGCAAAGTCCAGAAGGCAAGTCAGGTCATACACAGTAAGGCACAATCAGTAGGTCAGGCCTCAGGTAAACAAGGACAAGCTGAAGACCACTTGGCAGTGCAGTACTACAATTTATATAGGCCACTGGGCCCCAATAACAGTGCCTCGCATGAGCGCTAATTTGTGTGTGTTTGCATGCTAATGTACATGTGTATACTTCCTAATGCATGTCCAGAATTTCCCTTATGCACAGAGGTATGGGCAGAATATTGCTCACGCACATGTCAGAACTGGTTTCCTTCTACTTACAAATGTCTATTTTCCTTACACCTCCTAAAACCTAACCGCAAATCCTAAAAACTAACCATAGCCCTTAGAATGCTAAACTTGCCGTCATTGCTTTCTGCCTGTCTCATTCGTCAATCCACTGAAGGTTCTCTCACTACTTAGGGATTGGCTATAGGCCAGGCTTAGCTTTAAAGGGAGAGACTTAAACCTATTGCACACCACTAGTTTTCTCTTTTGTTTTGTTTTTTTAGTTCAACCCAGCTGGCTAAACGAAAATAAATAAATAAAAAACCTGACAGCTCAGGAAGAGACATTGTACTAACTATGCAATGTTAGTATACCAACCTCCCCTGCTGAGCTATTGTATTTCGACCATAACACCTGCAAAGGGTTCCTGAGTCTTTAAATGGTCAGCCAGTCTGGTTCAGTAGGAATCACAATCATGGGGAAGACTGCTGTCCTGAAACCAAAAACCATCATTGACACCCTCCATAAGGAGGGAAAGCCTCAAAAGGTGATTGCAAAAGAAGTTTGATGTTCCCAAAGTGCTGTATCAAAGCACATTAATAGAAAGTTATGTGGAAGGGAAAAGTGTAGAAGAAAAAGGTGCTCAAGCAGCAGGGATGACCGCAGCCTTGTCAGGAAAAGGCCATTCAAAAGTGTTGGGGACTTTCACAAGAAGTGGACTGAGGCTGGAGTCAGTGCATCAAGAGCCACCACACACAGACGGATCCTGAACATGGGCTTCAAATGTAATATTCCTCTTGTCACCCCACTCCTGAGCAACAAACAACATCAGAAGCATCTTACCTGGTGTGTTGCTCAGTGGTCCAAAGGCCTCTTTTCAGATGAGAGCAAATTTTGCATCTCATTTGGAAACCAAGGACTTAGAGTATGGAGGAAGAATAGAGAGGCACACAATGCTTGCAAGATGCTTGAAGTCCAGTGTGATGCTTCCATAGTCTGTTGATTTGGGGAGCCATGTCATCTGCTTGTGTTGGTCCACTGTGCTTCCACAGTGTCAACACAGCCGTCTCCCAGGAGATTTTGGAGCACTTCATGCTTCCTTCCACAGACAAGCTCTATGGGGATGCTGACTTCATTTTCCAGCAGGACTTGGCACCTGCTCACACTGCCAAAAGCATCAAAACCTGGTTCAATGACCGTGCGATTACTGTGCTTGATTGACCCGCAAACTTGCCTGACCTGAACCCCATAGAAAATCTATGGGGCATTGCCCAGAGAAAGATGAGACATGAGACCGAACAATGCAGAAGAGCTGAAGGCCGCTATTTAAGCATCCTGGTCTTCCATAACACCTCAGCAGTGCCACAGGCTGATAGCTTCCATGCCACGCCACATTGAGGCAGTAATTGCTGCAAAATGGGCCCAAACCAAGTACTGAGTACATATGCATGCTTCTACTTTTCAGAGGTCCGATATTGTTCTATGTACAATCCTTGATCAATTGGGGGGCGTGGCCTGGCAGGCAATGGAGTGAGACGTGCAGAGACAAAGCTCCTCTTGCAATAGATCCTGACTAATAGATTGCACGCATATTCTGGGTCTTTAAACCGCGCTGACACCGGCTGGAAGGTCCGGGGAGCAGAGAGAGAATGTCGCCGCCAAAGAAACCATCCTCAGCGGTCGACAAGCTGGCAAAATTCCGGCATGAAGGAGGCGAGGATCAGGCCAAAGATGGCGCCGGCGAGGAACGTGGGGAGGACCGCCAGGCCGCAGACACGGCGAAGGTGCTGGAAGCGATCGCAGCGCTACAGGGCACCTTAACAACAAAGATCGACAATCCTTGATCAATTGATTGCATATAATAATCTAATTTTCTGAGTGGCTGGAAGCCATAAACATCACAATTTTGACAAATCAAGGCTTGAACTATCTTGCTTTGCATGTAATGAGTCTATCTCATATATTAGTTTCACCTTTTATGTTGCATTAGTGAAATAAATCAACTTTTGCACAATTTTCATGTGTGTGAGATTATATTTATTAAAATACTTTATTTCAAACTTTTTTTTTTTTAAATAAAGCTGGGTTTCTATTAAGAAATCCCAGCACACCTTTATTTTTTCTGCCAGATTGTTGTTGCTTCTCCGGCGTTATTCTTCTATTTGCTGAAAGAAATGGAGGGGTGGTCTGTTTTTAGGACAGTATTTGTAAGGAAGAGACTTACCAGAGCCCTTAGCTAGAGTTTCACCTGAAGACTCTAATGCCCCGTACACACGATAGGTTAACCAGAGGACAACGGTCTGAAGGACCGTTGTCCTAGGTTAACCTATGAAGCTGACTGATGGTCCGTCGTGCCCACACACCATCAGTTAAAAAAACGACCGTGGCAGAACGCGGTGACGTAAAACACAACGACGTGCTGAAAAAAACAAAGTTCAATGCTTCCAAGGATGCGTCGACTTGATTCTGAGCATACATGGATTTTTAACCGATGGTTGTGCCTACTAACGATCGGTTTTGACCTATCGGTTACCAATCCATCGGTTAAATTTTAAAGCAAGTTCTCATTTTTTTAACCTAACGTTAAATAACCTATGGCGCCCACACACGATCGGTTTGGACTGATGAAAACGGTCCTTCACACCGTTGTCCTCTGGTTAACCTATCGTGTGTACGAGGCCTAAGACGTTTGAAAAATCTATATGAAATTTTTCATTTTTATCTGATTGAAAAAATAAAACAATTTTTTATTTTTAGTTCTGAATGCAAAAAGAAAACCATATGTTAAATCCTTAGATATGATTTTTATGATGGTGTATACATCTTTCTTTGTGTAGATTGTATTAGCAATTAACATGTATCAGGTTCAGCTTCATTAACTACTCAAAGATTATAAGATGGCATTCCTTATGCCTGATCGAACGTAAGGTGTGATAAGGGTCAGACTATTTGCAGAGAAAGAAAAATATTTAGCTTTGGGCATCTGCCAGTATGGAGTAGGTAAATAGAAATAATATTGTGTACTTGATGTCTGTAGACACTTCTGTTAGACTCATCTTAGTTTGATGACTTATAATTAGGCTCAATTGATGTAATTAAATTTGCGTTTACTGAACATACCTGCGGAATGTAGGCATTCATTACTTTTGGCTGTTTCTATGAAGGGCCAAATTGACTCTTACCTATGTAGATGAGGGCAACTAGAGTGGACTGCATTTCTGCAATAAGCAGGCAATGTGCTACTAAATTATAAACATGAATATACATAAGAAAAAAATTCTATGGTTTGTAGTTTATATACGTTTTTTTAAGCAATCTAAGTTGGTTTATAAAAATAAATACAGAGGCCGAGAAGCATAAACCACACAGGGGTGCGCCCAGTAGTAGGCACAGTATAAAACCTACTGAACTGGTGTTGTCTACTGTTTCACGGCTCATGTAAATAAGAAGGATTATTGTAAGAGTATGAGAAAATTATCCCCCATCAGCACTAGGGTCCACCATGGGACAATACAAAAGGATTGTAAAGGGAATAAGGCTGGCCCTCCCGTTATCCTAGTAGGAGGTTGACGGGTGCTATTGAGTAGCAGTTAATGATTCCATAGAGGCTTCTTCAAGCCACCATGCCCACATCTTGGTGAACTTTCTGGGACAACTCCTGTTACTGGTAGGTGTCCTGATACAGAGGTAAGCTAGAATTCACCAATTGCTTCCAGAACTGAATGGAGGAAGAAGGCGGCTTTCCTAATACATTGTAATGGTGTAATGGTCTTCTTGGCATAAAAACTTAAGATTGAGATTTAAGCCAAGAAGTGTGCGTTCAGCAATCAAAGGAACCAGATCCTCAACAAGATCTGACAAGCAGATCTAACAAGCAGATCCTGGGAGAAGGGGTGAAGGAGATCCGGGCGACTGTGTTGATGTTGGGTACTATGTCATTCTAGTAATGAGAAAGTAAAGGGACTTGTCCAAAAAAAAAAAAAAAAAAACCCTAGCTGAATGATAATGCAAGGAAGCAAGAGATGGTCAGATTAAGCCTATGAAGCCTATGTGTCGAATAATAGGCACAATGTAAAAATCTGAACTGTATTAGCTGGCCCCCGATGGACACTAATTGTTTAAAGGAGTCTATTATTATTTTTTTTAAATCACAAGTTTCTAAACAGATATTTTGTGCATTTTATGAATTTTATAACATTTTATTCTATAAACATTTAATAAACACTGGTCTTACGGAGCTATATGGGTTCTTAAGCAACCCTATCAGCGTAAAGTGATACTAAAGGTTCAGTTTTTTTTTTTAAACAAACACGTCATACTTACCTCCACTGTGCAGTTTGTTTTGCATAGAGTGGCCCTGAACATCCTCTTCTACATATTCCGGGGCTGAAGTGGTTAAAGTGATTGTAAAATCTTGTATCTTAAAAAATAAAGATAACAAACATGTTACAATTCCCTGCTCTGTGCAGTGAATTTGTACAGAGCAGCCTGCATCCTCCTCTTCTCGGGTCCCTCTTTGCTGTACCAGGCCCCTCCCTCATGTCAAGTGCACCCACAGCAAGCAACTTTCTATGGGGGCACCCGAGCCGAGCTGCAGATTTGTGTGTCCATTCAGACATGGAGCTTTGGTTCAGCCTAACCCCCTCTCTCTCCCAATTGGCTAACTGACTTTGACAGCAGTGGGAGCAAATGGCGCCAATGCTGTGTCTCAGCCAATCAGGAGGGAGAGTCCCGGATGGCCGAGTGACTCGTGGACATCGCTGGATTGAGAGGGGGCTCAGGTAAGTATTAGGGGGGCTAAGGGGCTGCTGCATACAGAAGGCGTTTTATCTTAATGCATTGAACAAACCTTCTCGCCTTACAATCCTTTTGAGTATTAAAAAATAAATAAAGTGCAGTTTTGTTTTGTTCACTCTTGATTTTATAATTGCGCTGGATTTTTTGTTTTGTAGTGACAGCTCCCATTGTGGATTTCATGTGGGACTTAAGGGCATGCTCACACTTGTCTGCTTTTACTCTGTGGAAATGCACTTCAAGTAGAAATCCAATGTATCATTTATGGTATAGGACTTTTCTAACAATAGGTGTACATATTACTACATCAGACACCTTCCTCTCTACTATTACATAAGGGGGAGTTTTCTAGTCCTCGGAAATAGCTGGGATCAATGTAACTGAGATGTTTGTAGCAGAGTCAGAGAGCACAGGCAGTTATCAACTCACAAGAGTTCTGGAAGGATCAAACCCATATCGAACAGATATAGTAGAACGCCTTCAGAGGTAGATTTTCCAGCTCAAAAGGGGGTAAATAAAATAAATTGAATTGCTGGTGGTTATATACGCCTAAAAAGTAATTTCTCCTTTGAACATTGCAGGATTCAGCTTTGCTTTAGATAATTATGGACAGGGTATATCGACCACCTGCAAGAGTGGTGCACTAGAAAGCAAAAGACAGCCCAGGAGGTGACCCCTGCCGGTGGCCAAAACCTCTTTAACAGCTGTGAACAACCCAGTCACTAGCCTGATGTATAGTGGACATCAGTTCAGCATGCAGGGTATCTGAACCGTTGGTGTTCTCTTGCAGGATACCATATTGGGCGCTGTATAATGATAAAGTCACCCTATGTCCAAGACTCTTTGCCAACAGTGGTGTCAGCCTTTTACCTGAATAATGACACCATGCTTCCATCATTGTGTCCCAAACCAGTCCACCCTAAGCAAGTGCCTTACACTTCTTGGATGTACTTAAATGGCACTGCCAGATTTTGTAAGGCAGACTCCATGTTCATGGGTGTAGAGTGCTCACATAAGGGCCTTGCAACTACTACAATCTCACTCCAGAAGCGTATGCCACCAAACGCCAAGAACCACCATTTCCTGTAATACTGTGCTCTACTAGGGCAGTGGAATAACATATATTACAGTGCACACATGCAAAACATGACATTTTAACGCCTGCAAGGCTATTTAAAACACCTGAACATTTTCCAAAAATATGGGGATTTCGTCACACCATATTGCTATATGGTGCTTAAGATCACTTGGTGCGACAAAGTACCCCATTATTAGTGGGTCCTACGCTATCCATAGAATGGAAGATCCTGCTTCTTTGAACCATGGGAGAAATACACTCTTGTATTTGGGAAAACTAAAGGACGACTCCTGTAACACAGGTGGACACTAATAAGAGGCAATGATGAGGGGGTGGGGTGCTCCTGCCCAAAAGGATTTGGTCAGTTCTCCCATATAGAGGAGTGTATTTCTCCCAATGATCAATGGGAATAGAATTTTCAACACAATATGTTTTTATGAGAAATGTATGATTTTATGATATAAAGATTAAAGTGAGGGAAAAGGCTATTTGATCCCCTGCTGATTTTGTATGTCCTCTGACAAAGAAATGATCAGTCTATAATTTTAATGGTGGGTTTATTTTAATAGGGAGAGAGAGAATAACATAAATATCCAGAAAAATGCATTTCAAAAATGTTTTATAAATTGATTTGCATTTTAACCACTTAAGGACCGCCTCCTGCACATATACATCGGCAGAATGGCACAGCTGGGCACAGGAACGTACAGGCTCGTCGCCTCTAAGAGCCCAGCCGTGGGTCGCGCGCACACGCGACCTGGTCCAAAGCGCCGCGGGAACCGTGGACCCAATTGCCGCAGGTATCCCGCGATCGGTCACTGGAGCTGAAGAACGGGGAGAGGTGTGTGTAAGCACACCTTCCTCGTTCTTCACAGTGGCACTGTCATTGATCGTCTGTTCCCTGATATAGGGATAGATGATCAATGAGGTTCCCACGTCCAGCCCCGCCCCCCTACAGTTAGAAACGCATAACACACTTAACCCCTACAGTGCCCTCTAGTGATTAACTCCTAAACTGCAATTGTCATTTTCACAGTAATCAATGCATTTTTATAGCACTTTTTGCTGTGAAAATGACAATGGTCTCAAAAATGTGTCATAATGTTGCAGTCACGAAAAATGATAATGGTCTCAAAAATGTGCCATAATGTTGCAGTCACGAAAAAAATCGCTGATCGCCGCCATAAAACTATCCCCTATTTTTTAAACACTATAAATTTTGCGCAAACCAATTGTTAAACGCTTATTGCAATTTTTTTTTTTTTACCAAAAATATGTAGAAGAATACGTATCGGCCTAAACTGAGGAAAAAAAATTTTTTTTTATATATTTTTGGGGGATATTTATTATAGCAAAAAGTAAAAAATATTGAATTTTTTTCAAAATTGTCACTCTATATTGTTTATAGCGCAAAAAATAAAAACCGCAGAGGTGATCAAATACCACCAAAAGAAAGCTCTATTAGTGGGAAAAAAAAGGACGCCAATTTTGTTTGGAAGCCACGTCGCACGACCGCAGTGCTGAATCGCAAAAAGGGGCAAGGTCCTTAACCTGCATATTGGTCCGGGTCTTAACTGGTTAATAAGTGAAAATAAGTATTTGATCCCCTATCAATCAGCAAGATTTCTGGCTTCCAGGCATCTTCTATACAGGTAACAAGCTGAGATTAGGGGCACTCTCTTAAAGGGAGTGCTCCTAATCTCAGTTTACCTGTATAAAAGAGACCTGTCTGCCGAAGCAGTCTATCAGTCAGATTTCCATCTCTCCACCATGGCCAAGTCCAAAGAGCTGTCAAAGGATGTCAGGAACAAGATTGTTGGACCTACACTGGATTGGGCTACAGGACCATTGGCAAGCAGCTTGGTGAGAAGGTGATAACAGTTGGTGTGATTATTTGCAAATGGAAGAAACACAAAATAACTGTCAATCTCCCTCAATCTGGGGCTCCATGCAAGATCTCACCTCATGGAGTTTCAATGATCATGAGAACGGTGAGGGATCAGCCCAGAACTACACTGGAGAATCTTGTCAATGATCTCAAGGCAGCTGGGACCATAGTCACTAAGAAAACAATTGGAAATGGTAGAAGTTACGCGTTTTATTAGGATTATTGATGTGGTACCTAAAAAGCCCTACAAATTTTCATTAAGGATACCCATCTCAATAAAAAACCAATAGGTAAGTTTGGGAGATGGAAGTGGTTGCCATTTGTACAGATAGTGAGGTCAGTTGGGGCCCCAGAGCTTTTTATGCTGAAGTTCAGCTTTTCATAATAGAATGCAATGTGTTTTGGGATTTCTGTCATATTCAAGTCGATTCTGGACTATTGGCTAGATTCAGGTAGAGTTAGGTCGGCGTATCAGTAGACACGCCGACCTAACTGAATCTGCGCCGACCTAAGTTTTTAAGTGTATTCTCAAACAGAGATACTCTTAAACCTATCTAAGATACGACGGCTTGCGCCATCCTATCTTAGGGTGCAATATTTAGGCTGGCCGCTAGGTGGCGCTTCCATTGCAGTCGGCGTAGAATATCTAAAATCACGAGATACGCCTATTCACGAACGTACGCCCGGCCGACGCAGTACAGATACGCCGTTTACGTAACGCTTTATCAGGCCTAAAGTTATTCCAACAAATAGTTGGAATAGTAATGTTAAAGTATGGCCGCCGTTCCCGCTTCGAAATTCTAAAATTTTACATCGTTTGCGTAAGTCGTCCGTGAATAGGGATTTACGTCCACGTCGAAATCAATAGGCCCGCGCGGCGTACGTTGCCGCAATGCACACTGGGAAATGTAGGCGGACGGCGCATGCGCCGTTCCAAAAAAACGTCAATCACGTCAGGTCAAGCCCCATTACATAAAACCCGCCCCCTTAGCCGAATTTGAATTAGGCGCGCTTGCGCCCGCCGCATTTACGCTACGCCGCCGTAACTTAGCAGGCAAGTACTTTGTGAATCATGTACTTGCCTCTCTAACTTACGGTGGCGTAGTGTAAACACGCTAAGCTACGCCGCCGCAAAGTTAGGACACCCTACGTGAATCTAGCTATATGAGTATAGACAGCAGACAATTCTGATGATAATTTAATGAACTTCGTAACCTTTGGAGTTTTTTTTTTTTCACATATCTTTCCCCAAAATTATAAAAGTAAAATATTTTTTTTTTTTTTTTTTTTTTTAACAATTAGCTGCATTGTGTGCATAAAGGTAAGCTACAGAATAACTAACTTTATCTTTCTTTGTCATCCACTCCAGACTAATTGCATTGCTCAAAGAGCTAGAAGGGAAGCACAATAATTATAAGACAAGGTTAGAATTAAAACACACGACTAAGAAAGTAGATGTCTATTCATGTATTCATGCTTTCCTATTCACAGCACTAATAAATGAACGCTACTTAATTACATTAATAAGGTGTTTAAAGATCAGTTTTAATTTGCCCAATAAGGTTACTTGTTCCTATTAGATTTTTGTTTTAACTAAAGAGGTGCACAAAAATAAAGTAGTTTAGTAAAGAAAAATACATTCCCTTTATAGAATGATGTATTTAGATAATTATTTTTTTATGTATGAATTGGCATAGTGACACAGTGTTGGTAAAAGTTACCTATTATATTTTCTTATAATATAATATATAGGTCTTGCACGCACCATATCAATTACCTTGTTTTGAAGAAAATACACTATATAATTTTTTATTTCTTGAATTTTTCGCTTGCACTGCTTAGGATAGCACCACCATAGTTTGCTAGCTGGGGTATGATGTAACGCGCATTATGCGCCGTTCGGAAGCCTGTCAATCACAGGCAGTGCTTGGGAACGCCCACTCCCGTGGGATTGCCGTGAGGTGAAAATCTGGATTAAGAGGTATGTCCTGTGAAAAACACCGGCATTCTGTCGGTAGGATGGCGCGACTCCGTGTGATGTCAAAATTTTTTTTGAGGGTGAACCTCCACTTTAACCACTTGAGATCCGCGCTATGGTCGAAAGACGTCCACAGCGCGGCTCTCAAGTGCCGGGTGGACGTCCATAGACGTCCTGCTGTTGTTGTTCCCTGTGCGCGCCGCTGGGGGCGCGCAGCGGGGAAACAACGTGCCCGGCGCATCGCTCGGGAGCCGATGCGAGTGCCTGGCGGCCGCGATGTCCGCCAGACACTCGCGATCGTCGGGAACACAGCCGGTAACACAGCAGGACGTGGAGCTCTGTGTGTAAACACAGAGCTCCATGTGCTGTGAGGGAGAGAGGAGACCGATCTGTGTCCCTTTACATAGGGACACAGCATCGGTCACCTCCCCCAGTCACCCCCTCCCCCCACACAGTAAGAACACTATGTAGGGAAACATATTTAACCCCTTCCTCACCCCCTAGTGTTAACCCCTTCACTGCCAGTCACATTTATACAGTAATTAGTGCATTTTTATAGCACTGATCGCTGTATAAATGTGAATGGTCCCAAAATTGTGTCAAAAGTGTTCGATACGTTTGTCGCAATATCGCAGCCCTGACAAAAAAAAAAATCGCAAATCGCCGCCATTACTAGTAAAAAAAAATAAAACAAAAAAAAACATAAATCTATCCCCCATTTTGTAGGCACTATAACTTTTGCGCAAACCAGTCGCTTATTGCAATTTTTTTTTTTTTTTTTACAAAAATACGTCAAAATACGTATCGGCCTTAACTGAGAAAAAAAATTGTTTTTTAAAAAAAAATTGGGATATTTATTATAGCAACAAATAAAAAAAAAATATATATTTTTTTAAATTGTCGCTCTTTTTTTGTTTATAGCGCAAAAAATAAAAACCGCAGAGGTGATCAAATACCACCAAAATAAAGCTCTATTTGTGGGGAAAAAAGGACGCCAATTTTGTTCGGGAGCCACGTCGCACGACCGCGCAATTGTCAGTTAAAGCGACGCAGTGCCGGAAGCTGAAATTTCGCCTGGGAACGAAGGGGGTTTATGTGCCCAGTAAGCAAGTGGTTAAAGGGGTTGTAAAGTTAAACATTTTTTTTCCTAAATAGCTTCCTTTACCTTAGTGCAGTCCTCCTTCACTTACCTCATCCTTCCATTTTGCTTTTAAATGTCCTTATTTCTTCTGAGAAATCCTCACTTCCTGTTCTTCTGTCTGTAACCCCACACAGTAATGCGAGGCTTTCTCCCTGGTGCGGAGAAAGCCTCTTGAGGGGGGAGGGGGCGAGCAGGAGGGTCAGGACGCCCACTAACACACAGTTCCTTACTCTATCTGCAAAGTAGAGAGTGTCCTGACTTGCCTGCTTGCCCCCTCCCCCCTTAAGAGGCTTTCTCCACACCAGGGAGAAAGCCTCGCATTACTGTGTGTAGTTTCGGACAGAAGAACAGGAAGTGAGGATTTCTCCGAAGAAATAAGGACATTTAAAAGCAAAATGGAAGGATGAGGTAAGTGAAGGAGGACTGCACTAAGGAAAAGAAAGCTATTTAGGGATTTTTTTTTTTTACCTTTACAACCCCTTTAAATCATCTCCAGCATTTTAGAATGGAAACACTCATATATGGAATGTCTAATGACAATATTATTTTGAGCACTGCTGAACAGAGTTAAGGTTTCTTAATAAAGACCTGTGTATTATAACAATGATAAGAAATGTTTCACAAGCATCCTCAATTTTAGGCTATCAATTAATATTTAAACTAATCCCAAATATGAATAAGTGGATAATCCACATATTTTTCCACTCCATATAAGATATGTCGATATAACAAGATGGATAATAAGTACTTGGGAACATAGTCCCCAGTTGCTCATGTTTTTACTAAAGGACCCGTCTAGTCATGCTTGGGCTCTTGCTCGTAAAACTGCTAGGCCAAAAGTTTACAAATATCTGGGTACCACTTTATAACTGCTTTTGTTGACCTCCTCAGGTGATTCTTGTCTCCTCCCCATTGTAGTTTCTGAACGGCCTACTCCTTGTGAGGCTGTGATGTGTTTGGATTTTTCAATTTAAGAGATGGGCAAATGTCTCAATGTTTGTCCTTACAGTGGAGTTCCACCCAACAATGGAACTTCCGCTTTTTGGAATCCTTCCCCCCTCCGGTGTCACATTTGGCACTTTTCAGGGGGAGGAGGGAGCCGATACCTGTGTAATACAGGTATTTGCTCCCACTTCCAGGCATCGATCACCGCAGTGACCTACGCCATGTCCAGCGTCTACTCCGTCCCCCCGCTGTCTTCTGGGAGACAGCAGGGACCCGTGGGATCGCTCAGTGCGAAGTGGTGCATGCGCAGTAGGGAACCAGGAAGTGAAGCCGCAAGGTTTTACCTCCTGATTTCCTTACCGAAGATGGTGGGTCGAGGGACAAATCGGCTTCGGGACCCGACATCGCGGACGCCCAGGACAGGTAAGTGTCCATATAATAAAAGTCAGCAGCTGCAGTACTTGTAGCTGCTGACTTTTTTAATATTTTTTTTTTTCCGGCTGAGCTCCGCTTTAAAGCGGAGGTTCACCCCTACAATATACTTTTTCCCCTTAGATTGATGCTCGTTTTGTCTAGGGGAATCGGCTAGTTGTTTTAAAATATGAGCAGTACTTACGGTTTACGAGATGCATCCTCTCCGTCGCTTCCGTGTATGGGCTGCGGGACTGGGCGTTCCTATTTTGATTGACAGTCTTCCGAGAGGCTTCCGACGGTCGCATCCATTGCGTCACGATTTTCCGAAAGAAGCCTAACGTCGGTGCGCAGGCGCAGTATAGAGCCGCACCGACGTTCGGCTTCTTTCGGCTACTAGTGACGCGATGGATGCGACCGTCGGAAGCCTCTCGGAAGACTGTCAATCAAGAAGGAACGCCCGCTCCCGAAGACCCATACCCGGAAGCGACGGAGAAGATGCATCTGGAAAACGGGTAAGTACCGCTCATATTTTAAAACAACTAGCCGATTCCCCTAGACAAAACGAGCATCCATCTAAGGGGAAAAGGTCAAAAAATAAATAAATGGGTGAACTCCCGCTTTAACAACACATCTTACCAATGTGTGGCCTAAACTTCTACTGGCACTTAAAGGGGCCCTCAAAGTGCCAAATTCTGAGTTTATTGCACTATAATACACATTTTCACGTTCTGATTTATGTTGTTTACTGCAAGACCCTATTAGTAGAGTATTCGGGAAGCTAGTGGGGTCTGCCAAAAATACCACATTCCTTGGATACTTTTCTCCATATTTAGATCATAGAAAACCAGAAGCACATCTCTAAATGAAGCAAAGTTTATTTCATCCACCATGTTTCAAGTTTTTAAGATATAAAAAAAATGAAAGAACAGAAACCCCACGCGCAGCACATCATATGGTCTGACACTCTGATATAATTAAAAAAACATGTTTTGCTGTTTAAAATAATAGATTACTTTTAACAGTCTATTCTTCTGCTGCATTTACTAATGCATGGGTGGCACTTTTTATCATTGTTACTGCTTGGGTAATTTTTGAAAGCTTAAATACCATAAATTTCTACTCTACGTTTATGAAAATGGTTATATATTAATCACGATGAGAGTCTGAATATAGTTTTGCTTTCAGGGAAGACATTTATAACTGCATAGTAGTATGCAAGCATTTAATTATAAAATACAAACACAAAGGGCTTACCCTTATCATTACACTTCATCTGTTGCTAACTAATCACACAGTGATTCACGTGCGCTCATTAAAGGGGGTTTTCTATTGGAGTATCAATACTGATGTTTGTGCTTAAACTCTATAGGTCATAGTACATTTGTATTAAGGGCAATATAATGATTTAATAGTCGTAGTTGTGTTTTTTTACTACAACTTTTGTAAAACAAAAAAAATAAGTAATCAAGTTTCAAGCATTTGTAAATGTTTTTTTTTTAATTAACCACTAAAGGACCAGGCCTATTTTTCAAACTTGCTGTTTACGAGTTAACCCCCAAGAACCCCCATAGAACCCCCAAACATTTATATATATTTTTTCAGACACCCTATAGAATAAAATGGCGGTCGTTGCAATACTTTGTCACACCAAATTTGCACAGCGGTCTTACAAGTGCAATTTTTTGGAAAAAAACACACTATTTTTAAATAAAAAAATGAGACAACAGTAAAGTTAGTAATTTTTTTTTCTATGTTGTAAAAGATAATGTTACGCTGAGTAAATTAATACCCAACATGTCATGCTTCAAAATTGTGCCCGCTCTTGGAACGGCGACAAACTTTGACCCTTAAAAATCTCCATAGGCAATGTTTAAAAATTTCTACAGGTTACCAGGCTTGAATTATTGCTCTCGCTCTAATGATCATGGCGATACCTCATGTTTGGTTTGAACACCGTTTTCATATGTGGGTTGCGACTTACTTATATGTTCACTTCTGCATGTGAGCTCGGTGGGGTGCTTTAAATTTATTTTTATTGTTTTTTGATTTGGTTTACTTTTTGATTTTTACACTTTTGGGGTTTTGGGTCACTTTTATTCTTATTTAAAGTAATGTAAACATCCCTTGTAATAGAAAAGCATGACAGGACCTCTTTAATGTGAGGAAGACCTTAGACCTCACATTTACACTTAAAAGCAATAAATCCCTTTTTTTTAATTTTTTTTTATTTATTTTTCCTCTTAAGATCATTGGGCAGAAGTGATGTTTGATGCCGCTTCCGACATCCAATGGTATGGATGGACCCGAGTTGGGGGCCATCCTTCTCTCACTCAACTCCATACCTGAAAGGGGAAAGGACCCAATCGTCTCCACCGATACTGACAGCCCCTGTAAGCAGCAGAGATCACCTTTATACGAATGCGGACTGCCCGCTCTTTAAAAAGATACCTAGGTTATGGCGGCTATCTGCTGCCTTAACCCTGCTATTACACGTCAAACAGCCACCGTATAACGAGCGGTCCATAAGTGCCATCTCTAGGTGAATGGACACTGGTAGACAAAGTCTTAGACATGAAGTGATCCCCTATTTAACCCCTCCCATACAGGAAGTACATTCATTTTTACCAGTGTCTGTAAGGTGGATGGGCACGTTTGAGCTCTCTGAGCTCCAGGTCATTTGTCCCACAAATAGTTTTGAAATGAATCAAGGGATTGACAGATCGGATCTATTTGACACAGGCTCTGTATGCTTAGATAAATGGTACCCGAGCCTCGCCAAGAAGACACAAGATCCTGCAAGGTTTTGCCTGTAATGCGACCTCTGGGCACTGGACCCTGCGAAGTGGAATCCTGTACACCACAGAGCTAAGGCATCGCTGCAGGATGTGGACCCTAAACATTAAAAGGGTGTGGTGTGCGAAAACAAACATTAAAAAGGGGGTAGGGGAAAAGGATATGTGCTTTGTGCAATACAATGTGCTGGCCTTCCGGCCGGTATGATAATTCCTGCACTCATGGTGAAAAGACCCAGCCCAGGAGGCAGGTGTGGGGGAGAAAAAAAGCATGCAAGGGGTGATGTGTGACGAGTTAACCTACCAGGGTGTCTATAGAGTGTAATGGTGCAATTCTGGTTTGCGCTGAAAGTGCTATACAGCCACTAAATAAATGGCTCATCCAAAGGCTCCCACTGCTGCCAAAAGCCAATCAGGAGTGCAAGCCCCCGAAGAGGCAAGGCTCTCGTTGACATCGCTGGATTAAAATATCTCTGTAATCTATTCATGTTTAAGAAACTATTTAAAGGGGTGGTTCACCCTAAAAACTACTTTTTTTTTATTACACTGGCCCCCCACATTACAATACGATTAAGGCTATTATTATTTTTTTGATGCTGTACATACCTTTGTACAGCATGTTCACCCGTGGCTTCCGGCTTGCGAGTCCTGCGGGAGTGGGCGTTCCTAACATGTCTGTGATTGACGTTTTGACCAAAAACAAGCTCCCCCCCCCGTCGCGTAAGCCGCGTCACGGTTGGCGAAAGGAGCCGAACGGCGAGTCGGCGCTATACTGCGCATGCGCATCACCGTTCGGCTCCTTTCGCCAATCATGACGCGGCTTACACGATGGGGGGAGCTCGTTTTTGGTCAAAACGTAATTTACAGACATGTTAGGAACGCCCACTCCCGCGGGACTCACAAGCCGGAAGCCACGGGTGAATATGCTGTACAAAGGTATGTACAGCATCAAAAAAATAATAGCCTTAATCGTATTGTAATGTGGGGGGCCAGTGTAATAAAAAAAAGTCGTTTTTAGGGTGAACCACCCCTTTAAGTTTGGGAAACTTATAAACAATACTTCGAACTAACTTATTTCAGAAAAGATGTACATAAAAATGTGTATCATTTTGGGCTGTTTTAAATCTTATCTGAATATGGGGGATTTATGTATCCCCCAAAGCTATTGGCTATCAATTTTTAGTATGAAAAACCTTTATTTTACTTTTTATATCTCATCATTTGACTGATTTGCTTTCCTGTGGTACTTTAATTTTGCTTACATTTCTCTATGAGTCCCCACATCTCGCCTCTAGGCTGGGAAGCCTGAAATAAAATAAACGATCTTGGCTTCCCAGCCGTGGCAGCGGAATATTTTCAAATGCAGAGGCCGGGCATGACATCATAACGTCGCGCCCGGCCTCCAGAATGTCATAGAGCTTCTTGGCTTACCTCCTGTGTTCACAATGTGGGAGAGCATGACCCAGAAGCAAGTGGAGATTGTAGCCATCACTACTTCAGTGACTTCCAGCTGCCAGGGGAAACTGGACCAATGTAACCTACAGTATGTATAAAATGTTATAGTATGTACAACTGTTGCAGATGCTATTTTTAGCTCTAGTTAGAAATTATCAGGCTAGGGTTAAAGTGACTGCACTTAAATACTTGAACTTCCATTGTTGACCTCTGTTTCTTGGATAGTTGCTTGGCTGTCTCTTGGTTCAGTCACTAACCCAGACTAAGAAAGTACTGATGCCAGGGGGTTCAGCTTACATTTTCAGTTGGAGAAATCGGCAATGGCAGCCCCCCCCCCCCCCCAGTACTTCGCTAAAATTGATTATACTCAAGTTTATTACTAGGATAATCTCTTCTAAAAGCTTTCATTATATTTTATTTGTTTTCTTTTAGTTTATATTTTGGTTTAAATGTAGCCCTTTTCTTCCAGGACCTCCCAGCACCTCTTACAGATGAATTACCTAAACTAGATGAGCGTAAAGTTGAACCTGAGGCTCCTGGGTCAGCAGGGGACAGTATGAAGATCGCCTGGCGTTACCAGAATTTGCCAAAAGTAGAGGTGATGTTTTAGCTTGTTTTATTTGTATGAAGGAAAAAAAGCAGAAAAATGAAAACTAATATAGCCACTACATCTAGGGACTGTCAAGCTGCCATGTATTTTTACTTTTTGTTCTATATAGGTTTATATATGTTTTAATTCTAAAGACGTGTGTCATTGGTCAACAGGACAAATGGAGAGGGTAAATCTCCTTCGTGGGAACCAATGTCCTATATCCAATGTGTAAAATAAGTATTGGACATGTCACCATTTTTCTAGGTAAATATATTTTTAACCACTTAAGCCCCGGACCAATATGCTGGCTAAAGACCCAAGGTGTTTTTACAGTTCGGGACTGCGTCGCTTTAACAGACAATTGCGCGGTCGTGCGACGTGGCTCCCAAACAAAATTGGCATCCTTTTTTGCCCACAAATAGAGCTTTCTTTTGGTGGTATTTGATCACATCTGCGGTTTTTAGTTTTTGCGATATAAAAAAAAATAGATCGACAATTTTGAAAAAAATTCAGTATTTTTTACTTTTTGCTATAATAAATATCCCCCAAAAACATATATAATTTTTTTTCCCTCAGTTTAGGCCGATACGTATTCTTCTACCTATTTTTGGTAAAAAAAAATCGCAATAATCGTTTATCTGTTGGTTTATAGCGTTTACAAAATAGGGGATAGTTTTATTGCATTTTTATTTTTTTTACTACTAATGGCGGCGATCAGCGTTTTTTTTCGTGACTGCGACATTATGGCGGACACTTCGGACAATTTTGACACATTTTTGGGACCATTGTCATTTTCACAGCAAAAAATGCATTTAAATTGCATTCTTTATTGTGAAAATGACAGTTGCAGTTTGGGAGTTAACCACAGGGGGCGCTGTAGGAGTTGGGGTTCACTGTGTGAGTGTTTACAACTGTAGGGGGGTGTGGCTGTAGGTGTGACGTCATCGATCGTATCTCCCCTATAAAGGGGATGACGCGATCGATACGCCGCCACAGTGAAGCACGGGGAAGCCGTGTTTACACACGGCTCTCCCCGTTCTTCAGCTCCGGGGACCGATCGCCGCACTCGAGCGGAGATCGGGTCCGCGGGACCCGCGGTCCCGGAGCTTCGGGTCGCGGGAGCGCGTCCGCGACCCACGGCTGGGTACAAGTACAGGACGTATATATACGTGCTTGTGCCCAGCCGTGCCATTCTGCCGACGTATATGTGCAGGAGGCGGTCCGGAAGTGGTTAAAGGTGCTATTGACATGAACTTTTCACAACATCACGGTAACAACCCATGCAATCCATACATATAAAAGAAACCAAAACAAATAAGTTCATAAATTTAAGTTATGTGTAATAAAACAGATCGACCCAGGGAAAAGTGTTGAACACGTGAAGAAAGGGAGGTGCAAAAATGCATGGAAAGCCAAGACACCAGCTGAAATCTATCAAACTAGAAAGCAATACTGCCCCTTGTCAAGTGCAATTTAATATCAGCTGGTTCAGTCTCAACTGATGGCCAATAAAAAGGTATCTCCTTACCAGGGTGTCACCAGAAACATCTCATGATGGGTAAAAACAAAGATCTCTCTCAAGAATTTTGCAACGTTGTTGTTGCAAAAGATACATTGGTTACAGAAGGATTTCCAAACTTCTGGATGTTTCCAGTGAGCACAGTTGGGGCCATAATCTGGAAGTGGAAAGAACATAATTTCACTATAAATCGGCCATGGCCAGGTGCTCTTTGTAAGATTTCTGACAGAGGAGTGAAAATATTGATCAGAAGAGTTGTCCAAGAGCCAAGAACCTTTTGTGGAGGGCTTCAGAAAGACCTGGAATTAGCAGGTACAATTTTTTGTAAGAAAACATAGTAATGCAGTCAACCACCATTGCCTTTATGCACGCTCAACACACAAGACTCCATTGCTGGAAAAAAGCAGGTTGAAGCTTGTTTAAAGTTTGCTGCACAGCATTTAGACAAGCCTGTAATATAGTCTGGTTAGACGAGACCACAATTAAATTCTTTGGATGCCATAATACACCCATGTTTGGAGGTCAAATGGCACTGCACATCATTCCAAAAACACCCCCATACCAACAGTGAAGTTTGAAGGTGGGAACATCATGGTGTGGCATAAGGTACTGGCAAACTTCATATCATTAAAGGAAGGATGAATGGAGAAATGTACCAAGACATTCTTGATAAAAATCTGCTGCCATCTAACAGGATGATGAAACGAGGTGGGAAATTTCAGCAAGACAATCATCCCAAATACAATACAAAGCCAAGGAAACACTCAATTGGTTTCAAAGAAAAAGAAAATAAAGCTGTTAGAATGGCCCAGCCACTCACTTGATTTGAATCCAATAGAAAATCTATGGAAAGAATTAAAGATCACAGTTCATAGAAGAGGCCCATGGAACATTCAAGATTTGAAGACTATTTGTGTGAAAGAATGGGCCAAAATCTCACCTGAGCAATGTTTCTCCATACAGGAGGTGTCTTGAAGCTGTCATTACCAACAAAGGATTTTGTACGAAGTATTAAAAAATTTCAGTTGGCGTGTTTAATACATGTTCCCAGTGTCATTCCATTTTATTACACAGAACATAATTTCTGAACTTATTTGCTTTGGTTTCTTTGCATGTATGGATTGCATGGGTTGTTAGCGATGTGGTATAAATGTCATCTCAATAGCACCTTTAAAAATATATTTACCTAGCAATTCGGAGACATGTTCAATACTTATTTTACCTGCTGTATGTGTATTTTAATGGATTATTTATCCATTTGCTTGGTGTTTAGCTTTTTACATATTCCATTGACATCATTGATGAATATATGGCTTACAGGATCAGATGTATGATTGGCAGACGTTATAGAATCCATACATTATTTGCTCCAGGGTTGAACTCTTGACCAGAAACTTTAAATTACTGTTTTAGAAGATGGTAGTTCTTCTACAAGGTGAAGTTAGGATTGACAAGAGGCAGTGACAGGTCAGCTGCGGGCAATGAAGATGGGGACAAACCTGTGGTATGGTTAGTTGATATGCACTCAGGTGAGGTGATACAGAGTTCATCTTTTACGTACGTTAAGCTTCAGGTAACATTTGGATTTGTATGAGGTGACAGCAGGGAGGCTGCTGGTAACTTGAAACTGTTTAGTGTAGGAAAGGTCAATCTAGTTTGCATGGAGGTTAAAACATGAGTTCCTTGGTAACAAGGAGGATAATTAAAGGAATTTCACAGTCGTACTGCATACTTTTTAAACATTTTAATGTGTAGTTGACTCAGTATTTTTACAAATTAAACTTTGAAATTACCTGTTGGGTGATCAGACAGTAGAAAAAACAAACGCAAGTTTTCAAAGCCTGTAGCTTCAGCTTTGACTTCCAGCTGACTAATAACTAAGCCCTGTCTGTTGCAAGTCCAAAATGGGAGCCAATGGCTGTGCTGCTATCAATCTATCCAATCAATGCAGAGACTCCGTGGAGAAGAGGACGCTGGGGACGAGCCAAAATGGAAAACTTCACTGTCCATGGAGCCTACCACAGGGAACTGCTAAATGAAAGGGGCTTTGTTCTAGGTTGGTAGGGCTTGGCGCTGACTCCAGAAGTTGATCTGTATGTATAGTTAAGGTCTAGGATCTGTGGGGTCACTAGACACACATAAAACTACTCAAGGATTAGCAGACGTATCTCCACACAAATGGTACCTGTAGTTTGACACTATTGTCAGCCAGAATATGAGGGACAGTATATAGTGTGGTTTTTGGGGGTCGCCAGACTCCCCAAAACTAGTTAAACTTGAACAGACATATTTTAAGGCACCACATGGTAACCTGACTGGTAAATTTTAAAGTATACTTGTACTTTCCTCATTATACTGAACTGTTATCATGATGGCAAAGCAGGCCATCACATACAGTGCTGTGAAAAAGTATTTGCCCCTACCTCATTTTTAATTTTTTTGCTAATTTGTCATACTTAAATGATTCAGATCATCAAACTAATTTTAATACTACTCAAAAATAACCCGAGTAAATACAAAATGCAGTTCTTAAATGATGATTTAATTTATTAAGGTAAAAAAAGCTGTCCAAACCTGCCTGGCCCTCTGTGAAAAAGTAATTGCCACCTAAAACCTTGGTAGCAACAACTGCAATCCAGCATTTGTGATAACTGGCAATGAGACTTTCACATCGCTGTGGAGGAATATTGGCCCACTCTTCTTTGCAGAATTGTTTTAATTCTGCTACATTGGAGGGTTTTCGAGTATAAATGGCCTGTTTAAGGTTATGCCACAGCATCTCAAGCAGATTGAAGTCAGGACTTTGACTAGGCCACAATTCAAAAACATATTATTATTATTTTTTTGGGCCACTCAGAGGTGCACTTGCTGGTGTGTTTTGGATCATTGTCCTGCTGCATAACCAACGTGCGCTTGAGCTTGAGTTCGGGAACTAATGGGCCAGACATTTTGCTTCACGACTTTCTGGTAGAGCACAGAATTCATGGTTCCATCAATCATTGAAAGTCGTCCAGGTCCTGAAGCTGCAAAGTAGTCCCAGACCATCACACTACCCCCACCATGTTTGAGTGTTGGTATGTTGTTTTTTTTTCATGAAATGCCGTGTTCGTTTTATGCAAGATGTTAAAGGATGCTCACCTTCCAAAAAGTTAAACTTTTGTCTCATCAGTCCACAGAATATTTACCCAAAAGTCTTGGGGATAATCAAGATGTTTTTTGGCGAATGTGAGACGAGCCTTTGTGTTTTTTTTTTGGTCAGAAGTGGCCTTCACTTTGGAACTCTCCCATGGATGCCATTTTTGCCCAGTCTTTCTTATTGTTGAATCATGGACACTGATCCTACCTGAGGCAAGTGAGGCCTGCAGTTCTTTTATGACCTCTTGGATAAGTCGTCATTGTGCTCTTGGAGTTATTTTTGTTGGCCGGCCACTCCTCAGAATGTTCACTATTGTTCTCACCATTTGTGAATAATGGCTCACCGTTGGCTTTGTAACTCTTTCCAGACTGATACATGTCAATTACTGTATGTATTGGCGTATAACGCTCTTTTTTTACCCTGAAAATAGAGGGTAAACTGTTCCTGCGTGTTATACGCAGGGGGCTGTAGAAAGTTTTTTTTTTTCCCTGAAACGTCCCTCTTAAAGTTAGGATACGTGTTATACACCTGTGCGTGTTATACGCCAATTAATATGGTACCTTGATCGCGGCAGGATGTGTTCCTTTTTTGCTTCACTTTGTCAGAAAGTGATTTCTTCATTCAACATGTCTGGCGGTAATCAGGCCTGGGTGTGGCAGGTGAAATTTAACTTGGCTTTCCAAAAAATGTGGTTAATCACAGTTCATTCATGATTTAGCAAAGGGTGGGGGATTCATTTTTCTTACAAGGTCAGGCAAGTTTTGACAGATTTTTCCCTTAATAAATGAAACCATCATTTAAAAACTGCATTTTGTATTTACGTTATTTGTGTAATATTTGTTGGATGATCTGAATCATTTAAGTGAGACAAATATGCAAAAAAAAAAAGAAAATCAGGGCAAACACTTCACAGCACTGTAGGTAAAAAAAGTGTCTTCACACGTTTTGATATCATTCCAAGTACCCCTGAAACCCCTTAAACCCAGGGTGCTTGATTTTGAACAGTCAAGTTCTGGCATATGCCCTCTTGTGCCTTACTAGTGCTCAGTGAGCTAGCTAGTCACATTTATGGACCAATAATGCATGCAGGAGGAAAGTGCCATAAGTAAATTTTAAGAGCTAAAGTCAAGGTTTATGTAACAGGGCTACGGGAATGCATGGGAATATGTCTAATCCTGTGTTCAGGTGGTTCCATCTTTCCTGTCAAGGTAACAGATTAAGTTTGATGCAAGCACACATTTCTGTAATGCTGGTTTTCTATAAGAAGTAACTGGATTGGTAGTGATAAAGCCACATAAATACTGCCTTTTATTTTCTAATTTATAGTAGAGCTGTGATGGTTATAATATGGTTTGAATAGTTGAAATACTGTACATATATGGAACATATTTTACCTGTCAAAGATTTGTAATTCTGTGCAGCCAATCTTGTGATCCAGGCTCCCCTGCTAGACAGAAATACCAGGTCGTTGGCTTGCACTGTAGTGGCAGCATAGTTTAGTAAATGGATATTAAAGTCAAAGGGTTTTTCTTTTTATGTTAAGATAAAAAAAAACATGATATACTTACCTGCTCTTTGCAACGAGAATGCACGGAACGGCCCCTTACATATTGTTTGCTGGCTCTCTATTCCTCCCCGTTTCCGAGTGCGACCACAACATGCATGTGCTATGGGGGCATCCAAAGCTGGGCTTTGTGCGTCCCAAAGAACCATACAGCATAGCATAGCATGGCTCAGCCACCCTTCCCTCTCCCCCTCCCTCCTTGAATGACCGTGTAGCCAGTGAATCCAGTGTAGCCAGTGAATCCAGAAAGAGAAAAGAGCAGGGCTACCAGCAGGGACAGCGATGGATTGTGAGAGGTGTCAGGTAAGTGTTTAGGGAGGGGAAGAATACATGTAGTGGTGTTTTTGCTACCCTAATGCAGGGAATCCATTAAGGTAAAAAACACCTAGACCTTAGAACCACTTTAAGAAAAACACCTCAACATTCAAAGATTTTTGAATGGTCAATGAAGGAGCAGCAGCCCACTTATAAAAACATCCCACTGCCATCATGTTCCCTGCCATTGCATGTATACTGTAGAATAGCCTGATTGGTTTCTAGTACTAACATTCCCTCTCCAAGTTTGAATACAACTGTACAGGGATTACAGGATATTGAGATCAAGACTTATTTGAGTAATATACACTGTACATTAGTTTTATAGCTGCACAATTAATTGTTAAAACATTGTGATCTTGCTTCTTTCATATAACAAGTGGAGAGACTTTATCTGCTCACTCAGCTGTCGAAAAAAAATATCAGTCTGTCAAGTTTAGATCAAAGGGATAAACTTGTGTGTGTAAGAGCCGGTTCACCTGGGGCGACCTGGGATCCGACTTCAAGTCGCCCCAAGTCGCGCGGTCGAGAAAATGAATGAAAGTGAATGGAGCCGTCTTAATGTACACTACTGAAGTCGCTCCGACTTCAGAAAAGGTTCCTGTACCACTTCAATCTGACTTCTAGGCAACTTGTAGGCAACTTGTACCCATTGATTTCAATGGAAGTCGCCTCAGAAGTCGGATCATAGTCTTAACTGAAGCAACAATACAGGAAGATAACCTACATTTCTCAGGCAAACCCCCCCCCTCCCACAGAGCTGATTGTTGTTTGATTGGCCACTGGAAAGCCTCCTGTCCTGGAGGCAACTTGAAGTTGCCTTGTAAGTTGCCTGATGATTCATACTCAAGTCGTGTCCAAGTTGCCTCCCAAAGTCGTGCTAGAAGTCGTGTCGCCCCTGTGTTAATGGGCTCTCAAGAAAAAATCTGGGCAGTCTGCCAAGTTTTTAACATGAAACATTGTAACTAACTTCCTTCTTAGATCAAACTTCTGTGTGTAAATGCAAGAAGTTTAACCACTTAAAGTCCAAATCTTTTTTGACACTTGTTTCTTAAGTTAAAATCAATATTTTTTACTAGAAAATTACTTGGAACCCCCAAACATTGTATATATTTTAGCAGAGACCCTATAAAATGGCAATTGTTGCAATATTTTATGTCACACTGTGTTTGCCCAGTGATCTTTCAAATGCAATTTTTTGGAAAAAAAAACGAAACAATAAAGTTGGCAAACGTTTTTTGGTTTTAATGTGAAAGATGTTACGCTGCGAGAATCGTGATCCATCTTCTAAGCAAAAAAAATCATGATTCTCATTTTAGCCAGAATCTTGCAGCTCTAATTAGTTGCAATTAAAAGTGTTTTCCCAAATCATCTTTCAAGACATCACTTTGAAAATAAGTAATTTTCCTGAACTAGTCAGTATTTGTGTTTATCCTTCAAATAAGAAACATTATACAGGAACAAGCTCCTTCTTGTGCTGTTCCCATCCATCCTTCCTTATGTTGGCTGCTTATCTCCGTGATTTGGGTGGTGAAGCAGTGTCCCTTCTTTCTCCTTTATTCCTCTTTTGGACCACCTTTTTGACCAGTCAGGGTCCTCCCCCTCACTCAGGAACGTGTTTCTGGGGATCCCAGTACTTCCTCCCCATCACAAGTTCTTCAGGGTCAATATCACGCTAAGCATTGGGAATCCTGTGCTTGGCATCCCCTTCTGCTAGGGACTGGCCACTTTCTGTAATTCAGTTATTTTTCGTATTATATTATAATTATTACAGTGCTAAAGTTAGCTTTAAAAGCCCTTGGTCTTTTAAGTTGATATCCATTCATTTTTAAAACGCTGTGCCCTGAAAGATGTCAGGTGTGATGAAACATGTAGGGCAGAGCCTGCTGTGATGTCATCGTGCTACCAGATGTTTATGTGCAGCCATTTTGTTAACTGGCTGGAATTTATGTTTTCAATGGCAAACTATTCAGTTTTAAAAATGAGTGCCTTTCTTTTTACTAATAAAATTGGTTTTATTGGTACACACTATGTGGCACTTTTTCTTTTGATATGTATGTGTATGATACCACGATTGAGAGTAGGTACTTTATATGACGAGTGACAGTCTCAATATCCAGAGGATCCAGGCTTAAAGACCAACATAGCCTTTGGGGCAGATGCGCAGTTTGACATACCTGTTGTAAGGAGGTCATGGCTATCTGGTATGCCTTGTTGGTGGCATTTTGGTGGTGGAGTTTGTGCCATCTTTTTTTCAAATCGCTGTTTTCAGCTAATCATCACCACGGGGGATCTCGTCCATTTCTTTGACCACCTTGCACTTTTTTTCTTTTCAACTTGAATTTTATTTTCACATTGAACTTATGAACTGTTTATCACTATAATACTATTTATGACGTCTTTTAATTTCTTTGGGTTAGCGCAACATGGGCTTGTTACCATATTTAAAACACCAGTTGCTATTTTTGTTTTATATATGTTTGCTGTTTAACTTAAAGTATCAGAGGGACTATTGTTGAGGCAAGGGGTAATTGCTGTTGACCACACACAAGTTGCCAGTTTACAAAAAAAAAAAAAAAAAATCCCTTTATTTAATTCACGGAGTCCTAAGAGTGTTTGTGGCACATGGCTGCCCCTGTCAGAATTGAAGGGGGGCAGGAGCAGTCACCCAACAAGAGTGTTTATGTTAGGCGTATCTCGGACATAGCTCTCCATCGCAAGCCTGAAAGGTTGACTGAGCAGTACTTATTAAATCCCTCTAGTGAAAGTATTGAAGCACACTGTTGACTTGCTTAACCATGTGCGTAATAAGTAAAGTAAGCACTTGAGATTGTATCAGCTTCACTGTCACTAGAAGCTAATCGCTGGGAAGTCAAGCCCGTAAGAAGTAATCACAGTGGTCACTTCTTTTACAGCTTTTAGTGTTGCCTGTTATGTATATCCTTGGGCTACTTAGTCTTCTGTTTGTTTGGCCGTACATTGAAATGGGTGATACAGACAGCAGGAGAGGCCTGGCGTTCCTCCTCATTAATTCTTTTCTACCTTCTTCAAGTCAGACATCTGATATGCAATGAAATGTAGGATGAATGTTACACCATGGACAGATGCTGAATTGTAGCATATCCTTTGTTATTGTCACACATTACTTATCATGAGAAATGCCAATTGTAGCATTCTTGAAATATTTTCTGTAAATGTCAAATGCCAAGACTAGAGCTGTTACACTAAACTTCATGTGACCATTCAGTGTCTGCTGCATGCTGGGGAATCTGGCCATTGCCAAGATCATTCTCTGCATTATACTGAACATGTTTTCTAAAAGAAATGAACTGTTTCAGTTTTATTTTTGCCTATTTATTCCCAAATGTTTGGCTAGTGATGGTAACAATAATAAAAAAAAAACCTGTGGATTAAAGAACTGTTCAAGTGGTTTATAACAATATAAAGCTCAATCTTTCTCTTTATCACCCAGAATTGCGATATGTTTTGATTGTTAAAAGAGAAGTATTAACTTTTATTTGCGGAATCATACTTGTCTTGGTCCGATGCTGCATCTGTCTCCAGCCAGCTCTAACACTGAGAACCGAGTGATAAAACACCGCCAATCGCTTGGTTCTCAGGGCTCCCTGAGCAGAGAGCTGATGGCTGTCAGTCACCGCTCTCTTTCCCCCCACCCCACTCACTGGAGCACTGGGCTGTGGAGGGGGCAGGAGGGGCCGGCTCAGGGTCTCAGTAGCTCACTGAAAGGCTGAGCCAGGTATCGGTCCAGGCATGTGGACGGATCCCGACTTTATTGCCATGATTTTGCCTGAGCCTAGACCGGCTCTCTGACGTTGGCCAATAGCGAGATTAAGGAGTGCAGAACAAACAAACTTTGGCTGTACTTCTCCCTTAACTGTTTTTTACATGGAAATGCCTAAAAGTGTATCATTTAAGCTTTATATCGATATTTTGCATTGTTTTTTTTTGTTTTGGTGTCTTATTTCTTCTCCTATTCACTGATATTCCTCTCCAGTTACTCCTCCTTTGTATGCAGTATGAGTATATTGCTTCTTATATTAGTACTCCAGTTTTCATACGTCCATTCTGCATAACTCACTATGGGGAGGGGAGAAACGCAGATGCATGGGCTCCCATAGTGTAGTATTAAACCACCAACTTACTTTTTTATTTAAAATGAATGCACTCACATTTTATACAATTAAAACCACACTTCAAACATGAAAAACCTTGATGTTTTGGCAGTTTTGTGCATTACTTCTGGTTTGCGTCAGCCTCTCCTCTCTCCCTATGCGTTAAGCCATTTAGTGGCATGCCACAGAAGCGCTGAGCTATAAAAAGGTAACTCCACTTTTATGGGGACATTTTTTTGCAAATAATGAAATAATAATATAGTTTATACAATTGAGATACAAGTCATATTGTAATAGAATGTTATTAAAAATTACCTTTCCTTTTCAATCTGCAGCCGCTGTAATTTTCTATAAATGCAAAGCAATATGGCTACCTGGAGTTGTTCTGTACACAGAGTGTTTACTGACCACTCCCCAGAAACCATATTTTCCTGCTTGTCTGATTGGCTCCCCAATTTTCCCAGAAGTCTGCCTAAGATACAAGTCTGATTTCAGGTATCCCCTGCAACAACAATATAATTTTTGGTTAGATACTCCCAATAGGTACTGTCAGGTCACCTGTGGCCAGATGACAGATGCACCCCGTTGGAGTCAGGAGTGCAGCACAAGGTAGTGAACCCTATGGCAGACTGCTGCAGGTGGACCACAGAGTGGATATGGAGGACAGGTCCACTGGAACACAAACGGATCCCACAGGAAGCTTGAGTCCAAGATTCTCCAGGGCGTGGAGTCTAAAATCCAGCTGGTATTCACCAGAGCCTCTAGTGGTGAGGATGGCCTTGGCTGCAACTGAATCCAAGTCGTGGCCCCCAGAGTCCCCTAGGTCAGTGTTTCCCAACTCCAGTCCTCAAGGCACACCAACAGGTCATGTTTTCAGGCTTTCCATTATTTTGCACAGGTGATTTGATCAGTTTCACTGCCTTAGTAATTACCACAGCCGTTTCATCTGAGGGAAATCCTGAAAACATGACCTGTTGGTGTGCCTTGAGGACTGGAGTTGGGAAACACTGCCCTAGGTCACGCTCCGTAGGGAGAGAGGGGAAGCAGCCACTCAGGACACAAGATATAGTGAAGGGTTAAGCCAAGGTTGGGGCGACAAGCAGACAAGGATAAACAAGGAACAGGCCAAGGGTCAGGGTCACAGGCAAACAGGAGTAGTCATGGGACAAGCCAAGATCGGTACACACGGATAAACGTAGCACACGGCAAGCAGGAACCCAAACACACAATGCTTAACAAACTACGTTGATCAGCAAGGCAGACCTGCAGTGCACTGTTTAATATAGAGTTCCTGATATGGCCTGGGGTGGAGCCATACAGGGAGGAGAGATGATAAAAACAGCCAGGTGAGAGGGTCTGGCCTCTAAGGTGAACACATGGAGAGCAAGGTAAGCTGCTAGACATTACTGCATATCCATGACAGGAACACGTCTAGGCCCAGCAGCTTTTCACATTAGTTTGCTGCAGCTGTCACAGCTGACTGATAAAACCACTCCCATTAGACTCACTATGCAAAGAGACACAGACAAACACACAGGGATTTCTTCAGAATAACAAAAGGTAGGAATCTGCATCAAAAGTCGTTATAATCCTTGCAATGTACATAGATCGCCCAGAAGAGAATGTTTTTTTCTCAACAAAAGTGGAGTTACACTTTAGTTTTTTCGAGGTACCAGTACGCTCAGATAGGGAGTTGGAATGTCTTGAGTCTGGTCACTAGTTAGGTAGTCCTTGAGTATCAGTCAAATTTTTTTTAGAGACTCTTGATGCATGGGAGCTTCTATTTATATTTAATGTTACCGCTTTACAATACTTTAAAAAGAAAATCTTTTGTCGGAAATCCTGGAAAAACCCAATATGGGCAGTGAACCCAGTCACCGCTGCGGGTGGACACCTTCTAATAGACATGTCATTCTCTTTTAATCTTTTCCTGAATCACTTGCATTGTATTCTTAGTTGTAATGCAGCGTACATACGATCGGAAATTCCGACAACAAATGTTTGCTGTGAGCTTTTTGTCGGAAATTCCGACTGTGTGTAGGCTCCATTGGACATTTGCAATTTCTGACAAGAAAAATTTGAGAGCTGGTTCTCAATTTTTCCGACAGCAAAAGTTCTGTATGCAATTCCGACGCACGAAAATCCTACGCATGCTCGGAATCCTTGAACTAAATTTTTCTTGACTTGTCGTGTTGTACGTCACCGCGTTCTTGACCTTCAGGATTTCCGACAACATTTGTGTAACGGTGTGTATGCAAGACATGTTTGAGCCAAAATTCCGTCGGAAAAAAATCCACGGTTTTGTTGTCGGAAATTCCAATCTCGTGTACTTGGCATAAGTCTTTGTAATGTTAATACTGGTTTCCTTACTGCCACGCTTGCAAGATTTGTCAGGGTTTCCGCTATCATCCATGCTTCTCAGTTTTCTTCACATTGTCCTGCTCAAACCTGATTGTAGGTGAAGCTTTGGATTAGATGCTAGGCCATTACATATTCAGTTTTTTTTTTATACTGCCTCATGACTGTTGCCTACTATTTTGCATCACATATTAACATTTTTTTCTTTTATGATCTCTAAGCAAAGTCTGTTTTTTATTACGCATTTTTTTATTTATTTTTTCCAGTGCTCTTTTTTGCTAAACCAACTATAGGTAGGGACGGGTATAGGCGATCACCTGTCCCTTATCTATTTTTTAGCACACCTGTGCTCCTTTTTAGGAGACTTTAAAATTCATAGTTAGGAACTGCAGTACACGGAGTGCCTTGACGTTGGCCTGCAGCTTATACAGGTATTTGCAAACACATGCAACTAAACCTCTGTTTTTAATGCATACAGCTAGACAGATTAATTTGGTTTAGTGCTTTATTGGTTGGTAATTTTGAGCCTGGCCATTATGGAAAAAAAAAATTATATTCCATATATATATTTAATCGCATACTGCTAATAACGCATCTCATTCAAAGTCCCAACCCTCCCCTCTCCTTTTTTTCAGATTATTTTTGTCTTAGCATTCCTGCACTATGGAATACCCAAATAAAATGTCTTAAATTTTTTATTTTTTTTGCAATACTTCCGTCATCTGTATTGTTAAAAAATATAATTAACCCCGGACTGGGACCCAATCTGCATTGCCCTGGTTTGTGCACCAATTACGTAAAGTATCAGAGTGGACTATTAGAAGTGTTCTTCATATGACATTTGATGACTGGGTTGTACTTCCATCGGTATGTTGTTCTCTATCTGTGCCTCAATCCAAAGTTCTGGCATTTTCTCCAGCCTTTTATTATTGGCTCCTGCCGCTATATGAGAATTTGGTATGAAGTCTCTAACCACAGATTGAGAAGTGGGATGGGACAAGACAAGGTTTGGCATGTTTGGTTATCTATGGATTTGTGCAGACATGGGAAGTGTTTGTATTACCAAATGCTTTACACATGGTGACGGGCCAATTCAAACAGCCTCCAGGCAGATCTCATAATCTCATCCCTTTTTTATTAAGGTGAAAGCTAGTGCGGCGTCGTCGCAATGCACCAAGGAGTTATTAAATAGCAAATGAAAAAGAAAGGAAAAAAAAAAAGTTTCTTTGTTTTTTTTTGAGAAAACACCTACTAATCAACTTGTGTTGCAAATGACAAAGTGAAAGCACTCAATCTGCTAACATCTCTTCTAATAAGGATAACTTAATTTAACTTAGCATTTTTACCCACAGGGCCCAAGACGTATTTCATCTGAGATTGTGAAGCAGCCATCTTGGGAACACTTATTAATTCAGCCACATTAGTCCCTGTTCAGTCAGTCTTATTTAATCATGTGTTTTTCATAACAAGATCATTATTAGAAAAAGTGAAATCTGTTTTTTAACATTCAATTTAGGGATTTTACTCACGGACAGTGTCTGTCTTTTACTCTTGATGTACGGATTTCTATTGTGAAAACACTTATGCTTTTTGAAAAGGAGTTGGAATGTTCATTTACATTTTGCTGACTGCTGGATATTCCTTAGAGTTTTGTAGATGTAGCCAGGGAGTAACATAGTGTCAGTGATCACCTAAAGCTGGAGACGTGCTTTAAAGTGGACTCTCAGTCGGTATTCTCATATCTTATTTTACCATGCCTTAACCACTTAAGCCCCGGACCATTTTGTTGCTAAAGGACTAGGCCCCTTTTTGCGATTCGGCACTGCGTCGCTTTAACTGACAAGTGCACGGCCGTGCGACGTGGCTCCCAAACAAAATTGACTTTCTTTTTTTTTTTTTTTTTTTTTCCCCACAAATATAGCTTTCCTTTTGGTGGTAATTAATCAACTCTGTGGTTTTTATTTTTTGCGCTATAAACAAAAATAGAGCGACAATTTTGAAAAAAAATCTATATTGCTATATATAAAGCAATTTTTTTTCCTCAATTTAGGCCAGATACGTATTCTTCTACATATTTTTGGGGGAAAAAAATCGCAATAAGCGTTTGGTTTGCGCAAAAGTTATAGCGCTTACAAAATAGGGGATAGTTTTATGGCATTTTTATTAATATATTTTTTTTTTACTAGTAATGGTGGCGATCAGCGATTTTTATCGGTACTGCGACATTATGGCGGACACTTCGGACACTTTTGACACATTTTTGGGACCATTGGCATTTTTATAGCGATCAGTGCTACAAAAATGCATTGATTACTATAAAAATGCCACTGGCAGGGAAAGGTTAATTATGTTCCCTGGGTGTGTTCTAACTGAAGGGGGGTGGACTGACTGGGGGAAATGACTGAATGCTGTTAATACATTGTATGAACAGACGATGAGTAATTTCTCCCCCTGACAGGACCGGGAGCTGTGTGTTTACACATACAGCTCCCGGTTCTCGCTCTGTAGCGAGCGATCGCAGGTGCCCGGCGGTGATCGCGCGTCGGCGTCAGGGGCGAGCGCGCCCCTATTGGCTAAACAGCGAGGTGACGTATAGCTACGTGATTTCGCCCAGCAGAGCCGACCTGCCGGCGTATAACTGCGGCAGCTGGTCGGCAAGCAGTTAACCACTTCAGGCCCAGGCCAATTCTGACACTTCGTTTCTACATGTAAAAATCATCATTTTTTTGCCATTTCTTGCTAGAAAATGACATAGAACCCCCAAACATTATATATGTTTTTTTAGCAGAGACCCTAGAGAATACAATGGCGGTCATCACACGGTATTTCAAATAGTAAAGTTAGCCCAATTTTTTTGCATAATGTGAAAGATGAAGTTACGCCGAGTAAATAGATACCTAACATGTCACGCTTCAAATCACGCCAAACTTTGGTACCTAATAATCTCCATAGGCAACACTTTTTTTTACTGGTTACATGTTTTGAGTTACAGAGGAGGTCTAGGGCTAGAATTATTGCCCTCGCTCGAACGTTCGCAACGACACCTCAGATATGTGGTTTGAACACCATTTTCATATGTGGGCGGGCCTTACGTATGCGTTCGCTTCTGCATGCGAGCACACGGGGACAGGGGCACTTTAAAAAAAAAAAAATATTATTGTTTATTTTACTTTATTTTTAAAAAATGTTACACTTTAAAAAATAATAAAAAAAATGTGATCACTTTTATTCCTATTACAAGGAATGTAAACATGGACTCACTGAATGTAAACAGGACTCACTGTAAAGAGTGAGACAGGACATATCTCATATCTTTACAGTGAGATATCGGGTCAATAAGACCCCACATCTCGCCTCTAGGCTGGGAAGGCTAAAAAAAAAAAAAATACCTTCACAGCCGAAGCGGGGCAGTTTTTTTTTTTAATGCCCGGCCTCCGACGATCATAGAGTCTTTGGCGACCATCTGGTCCGCCGGAAATCTCTTTGTTCACCATCTGGGGCCGGCGGATCCTGTCTCCGACTCACCGATCACACAGGTGAGTCGGTAGAAGCACCGGAGGGCGGCGGGAGGGGGCCCGTAAGAACGATCCATCGGCAGAACAGCCGCTATGATCATTCCTATGGTGTAGGGAATCGCCAGTTGAAAATGCTGATATCTGAATGATGCCTGTAGCTGCAGGCATCATTCAGATATAGCCCCACAAAGCTCAAGACGTCATATGACGTCCTCTGGGCGTCAAGTGGTTAAGGTATGACACATGCATACTTACAATGGTCCAAACTGGACTAATGTAATCATACAAAAATATGTACAGTAGTACCTTGGATTACGAGCAAATCCGTTCCAGAAGCATGCTTGTAATCCAAAGCACTTGTATATCAAAGCAAGGTCCTCCATAGGAATCAATGGAACTCGGATTATTATTATACAAGATTTATATAGCGCCAACAGTTTACGTAGCGATTTACAACGTATAGGGGGACAGCACACATACAGTACAGTTCAATACAGAAGGTACAGGAGGCTCCTGCTCATAGAGCTTACATTCTAAAGGAAGGGGGCGGTGGTACAAAAGGTAATAAAAACTCAGATATGTATACAGTACCGCATGTGGCCAGAGGTGGGGGGGCACCGGAAACACTCTGAGACACTTGGGAACAAAGTGTTTCCCAGTGTCTCCGAGTGTCACCGCCACCTATGGCCACATGTGGTACTGCACACCCCTCAGAGGCTTGAATCCTTGTTGTTTTGAGGGACAACGCTCGCAAATCGAGTGAGGGTTTAAAAATGTAATAAAACAGTTTGTATTGCGAAACGTTTGTAAACTGCGTTACTTGCAATCCAAGGTTTAACTGTATACCTAAATTGCAACTTTAAAGCGGAGGTCCGGCTTAAAAAAAATAAATAAAAATAAAAAGATTTAAAGTCAGCAGCTACAAACACTGTAGCTGCTGACTTTTAATAAGGACACTTGTCCAGGGGGCCCGCTCGGGACTCTGCTGCCCCGCCGCCATCCATGTTGAGGGAATCTGGAAGTGAAGCGTTGCAGCTTTACTGCCCGATTCCCTACTGCGCATGCGTGAGCCGTGTTACGCTATGTGAATGGGCAGATGTCTCCTGGGACACACACACCAGGTCCCAGAAGACACCGCTCCCTATTTGCCAGGAGGCAGCGCGAGGAGGAGAAGAAAGAAGGCCACCGCGGACAAGGAAGTGGCAGATTAGGAGATCTGCCTAGTAACATTCACTACTGGTAAGTATAATTTTATTTTATTTTTCCTCATTTTTTGTAGCCTTTTTGGCTTTTTTTTTTAGGGTGGACCTCGGCTTTAAGTATTAAAATACAATTTTATTTTCTGTGGCACGGTGGAAAAAATTGCCACTGGTTTATCCTGTAGCCAATTGGTAAGATCACTGTGCCTATATAAATATTGGAGTATCAAAGCTCATTACCCATAACCTTGTGTGTGCGTAATTAAACCCATACTCTAACAATATTGGCATGCCTCTAACACATTGGCATGTACTGTTTTTAGGCCACATACTGACCAGAGTTTGGAGACTATTTTGCTTACTTAAAGGGGTTGTAAAGGTACAATTTTTTTTTTCCTAATTAGCTTCCTTTACCTTAGTGCCGTCCTCCTTCATTTACCTCATCCTTCCACTTTGCTTTTAAATGTCCTTATTTCTTCTGAGAAATCCTCACTTCCTGTTCTTCTGTCTGTAACTCCACACAGTAATGCAAGGCTTTCTCCCTGGTGTGGAGTATCGTACTCGCCCCCTCCTTTGGACTACAGGAGAGTCATGACGCCCACTAACACACAGCTCCTTTCTCTATCTGCAACGTAGAGAGCGTCCTGACTCTCCTGTAGTACAAGGGAGGGGGCGAGCACGACACTCCACACCAGGGAGAATGCCTCGCATTGCTGTGTGGAGTTACAGACAGAAGAACAGGAAGTGAGGATTTCTCAGAAGAAATAAGGACATTTAAAAACAAAAATGGAAGGATGAGGTAAGTGAAGGAGGACTGCACAAGGTAAAGGAAGCTATATAGGAAAAAAATTTTTACCTTTACAACCCTTCAAGCTCCTTTAATAAAGTGTAATTGAAGGTAAAGATTTAGTTTTGGATAGTGGGGAGAGATTAGAACACTTGTCAGGTTTTTATTGCAGTCTGTGCCCCCATTGGGGAGATTCACCCTCTTTGTTCTGGTAACTTATCGCCAAGAGTGAAAATCTTACATTTTGGGTTTTCACCAGAATTAGGAACAAAGGGGAAATCTTCCAATTGGGACATTAGTTTGGTGACAACTAGCAATTTACTCTTCCTCTTTTGGAAATGGGACAGGAAGTGAAGGGAAATCTCCCCAATGGGACCCAGATGGCAAAAATATATAACCTTCCCTTTTCTTAACCACTTACGGACCGCCTAACGCCGATATACGTTGGCAGAATGGCACGGCTGGGCTCTTAAAGGCAACGTACAGGTACGTACGCGCGCAACCCGGTCCGAAGCGCCATGACCGCGCCCGCGGGACCCGCGGACCCGATCGCCGCCAGTGTCCCGCGATTGGGTCACAGGAGCTGAAGAACAAGGAGAGGTGTGTGTAAACACACCTTCCCCATTCTTCTGTGTGGCAGTAGTGTTACTGATCGTCTGTTCCCTGTTATAGGGAACGATGATCAGTGATGTCACACCTACAGCCACGCCCCCCTACAGTAAGAATCACTCCCTTAGGGCCATTTAACCCCTTAGCACCCCCTAGTGGGTAACCCCTTCACTGCCATTGTCATTTTCACAGTAATTATTGCATTTTTATAGCACTTTTCGCTATGAAAATGACAATGGCCCCAAAAATGTATCAAAAGTGTCCGATGTGTCCGCCATAATGTCGCAGTCACGGAAAAAATCGCTGATCGCCGATATTACTAGTAAAATAAAAATTATTAATAAAAATGCCATAAAACTATCCCCTATTTTGTAAACGCTATAACTTTTGCGCAAACCAATCGATAATCGCTTATTGCGTTTTTTTTTTTTTTTTTTTTACCAAAAATAAGTAGAAGGAAATTTGTATCGGCCTAAACTGAGGGAAAAAAAAGTTTTTTTTTTATATATATTTTTTTGGGGGGATATTTATTATAGCAAAAAGTAAAAAATATAGCTTTTTTTTCAAAATTGTTTATAGCGCAAAAAATAAAAACCGCACAGGTGATCAAATACCACCAAAAGAAAGCTCTATTTGTGGGAAAAAAAAGGATGCCAATCTTGTTTGGGAACCACGTCGCGCGACCGTGCAATTGTCAGTTAAAGCGACGCAGTGCGGAATCGCAAAAAGGGGCAAGGTCCTTAACCTGCATAATGGTCTGGGTCTTAAGTGGTTAAAGGAAAAAACATTTTGCCTTTTTGTTCTGCTTTTATTTCGAACGTGGGGTGGTTTGTAAAATTGAAGGACTGCGTTGCACAGATTGTATTATATAGTTTTATTTATAAACTGTTAACAAAAAAAAAAAAATATATATATATTTATATTTATATATATATATATATATATATATATATATATATATATATATATATATATATATATTTCTATTGCAACTAGTGGCCAATTTTCCAGCGCAGGTGGAAGTTAGGATTTGATTGGCTGTCACAGCCACACCACCACTTTGCTGCATCCTTTTTTCACTTTGTGTAACTATCTCCACCAGTGACACTGATTGTTTTTATTTATTTTATATGCTTTGTGGTTTGAAATCTGCAATGCAAACTTTGTTTTTCCTGCCCCGAAGTTCTACTAAGTACCCTCCCAGCGAGCAGCACATAGTTTTGAATGCCACTCGGATATGATAAATCTTATCTGATGGCCAAAGGCTTTAAACACTAAAGATAACCCCCCTGACTAAATCTGCATTGAGACCCAGCAGCTGTATTATGAAAGGTATTTTGTGCTGGCTGCCAATCCAATGGTCTTCTGCCGATTGGCTCGCTGGAATGTACAGAGGGACAGAGCTGACCCGGGTAAGTCGCACAGACTCTGTGTCTTTCTTTGTACTATGATTCTGTTAAGACAGATTATTCATGCTTATTTGAGTCAGGTAGGTCTTTGCAAGCTTCCCTGCCAGGCTTGGGAATTGAGTACATTGAGGAGCTATTCAGGGGCCTCTGATATAACCCAAGCTTTTATTGCGTACATTCTGACCTAATCCGTCTCCACCCAGTTTGTAAGCACCAAAGTTTTTTTTTTTTCCCCCCTCTCCCTCGTTCTTCAATCAAAAGAGGTTATCACCCACCTTAATCCGCCAAGCAGCATGGATTAAACTCAGCTATGTGCCCCAGGATTCCCAAAGAGGATCCTAAGACGAGGCAAGAAAATAAAATACTTGTTTCTACTTTTTTTTTTCTATTTCAGTATCTTCACTAACTTCTCTTGAGCTTCGTTGGGGGATTAGCATCTGAAATAAGCAACCCCGGAGTTCTCGTCAATGAAGACATCAGATGAAAGTTCACTTAGTCAGGCCCTGTGTTTCTCCGACATAAAGGAGGCTCAGAGGAGGACAATAAAAAGATGAGCTCTGCGGAGACTGCAATAAAAACATTCTGATGGCTAATCCGGATAAAAGATAGATTATAGAACAGAAACAGACCCTTTTTTAATTGGTTTTAGATTTGTTAACCCAAGTTTCCACATGGGGTTTATAGGAGTGAAGGTGTTAATAGGTGAAGGGTGGAAAAAAGTAACTTTTTTTTTTAAAAAAGTGGGTGGCTCGTTGTTGTTTTATGAGCAGATCTACAATTCATGATAATTTTTTTTTTTTTTTTTTTTTTTAGTTTGCATGCCAATTTTTGTGCTAGTTTGATTACCGCGCAGTGCGTTTGCCTAATGGTGACAGCACACTTACCAACTTAAATTGTACAGGGGACTGCATGATCTGACCACAGTAATGCAGCCCACACCAGCAATAGGTTTGCATGACAACAGAAATTTATATTGAGATCTCTATTTTTAAAATCCGGGCTTATTAAAATGTAGGGCTGCAACTAACGATTATTTTCATAATCGATAAGTTGGCCGATTATTGTTTCGATTGATTTACTGTATATACTTGGGTATAAGCCGACCCGACTATAAGCCAAGGCACTTAATTTTGCCACAAAAAACTGGGAAAACGTATTGACTCGAGTATAAGCCTAGGGTGTCCATCTGCATGCCTCACTGTGCCTTACTTAGCCTCACTGTGTCTGTGTCCATGCCTCACTGTGTCCATGCCTCACTGTGTCCATGCCTCACTGTGTCCATGCCTCACTGTGTCCATGCCTCACTGTGTCCATGCCTCACTGGGTCCATGACTAGACTTGCGTTTAACATGGGAGTCTATGGAAGGGGTGCCCGGCTTTGAAAAAACGGTGCTCCGTGGCTGTTGGTCCCCCAGACAACAAGCTTTGCACTTGTAGAGTGGGGCTACATGTGTGCCAAGTTTGGGGTCCAGGGGACCTACGACCGGCTATTACTGGGTCCCCAAAGTCTGGGAGATCAGACGCAAAAAGGTGACTCAAGTATAAGCCGAGGGGGGGCATTTTCAGCACAAAAAAGTGCTAAAAAACTTGGCTTGTACTCGAGTATATACGGTATTAATCAGCTAATCTTATTAAAACAAAAAAAAAAGATAATTTTGCTGCGATGTGAATTTTTTTTTTTTTTTTTTTGGCCAATTTGTTGTTGGGCAGATTAAAAAACACAAATTGCAGCAAAAACGCAATACATGCTTTTCTGCAGCTTCTCCATTGAAGTATATTGAACCAAAATAGCACTGTTTTGCATTAAGAAAAGTCCTTGCCCTTTCCAAATAAAAAATAATGATGTGAATGTGTCCCATAGGAAAACATGTAAAAGAACTGTAGTGCGTTTCTGCAAAAAGCACCAAAAAAGGTGTGACCCATGCCTGAGATGTTTAGTAACATAATGGGGTTAAAAAAAACTAAAATTAGTACAAAAAGAGCAAATAATCGCTACTGTAAGGGATTAATTTTTTTACTGTGGGACAGTGAAAGTAATATTTATGCCTCGTTTCCACTGAGCGGATCGGTACGGTACGCTATTTTGGGTGTTTCCTTAATGAAAGTGTGCCATAAAACCGAACCGTACCGGACCATTCTGGGTCCTGCTTCAGATGTGGCGCCATAGAAAATGGAACGGTTTCATTAGGGCGGAGTTGCAATACATTCCACTGATTGGTGGACGCGCTAAGCATTTTTTCTAAATCCTGTATGGTCCCCGACGGTCCGATTTGCAGTGAAAACGCTCACGAGAATAGACCGGTCTATTCTAACCATTCCAAATTTACTAACCCGAACCATTCCGTTCAGTGGAAACAAGGCATTACAGTAGCGATTTGCTCTTTTTGTACTATAAAGGGCTAGTTTTAGTTTTATTTTAACCCCATTATGTTACTGGCCGATTAATCAATTATGAAAATGGTAATCGATTAATTTCATAATCTATTAGTTGTCGATTAATCGATTGGTTGTTTCAGCCCTATTAAAATGTATAAATATTTTATATATAAATATAGTGTGGATGAGCGAGTTTGGGGTGGAGGAACTTGACTGGCCTGATCTCAACCCGATGGAACACCTTTGGGATGAATTGGAGCGGAGACTGCGAGCCAGGCCTTCTCTCCAACACCACTGCCAATATCCATTTTGTTTTGCTTTCTCCTGAAGTCCAATAGATTTCAGTAGAAACTTTTACTTTATTTGGAAATCCATATAATGTATTAATAGTGTTTTTTCACATAGTCTGATTTTTACTAATTTTGCTTTTATGTTTTTTTTCCTCTCTCACACAGTCTGTTACATTATCTTCATCCAGGTTTGGCCATTATTATGACATATCAAAACCAATGTGTCCAGATATGTTGCAGTCCGTGAAGACTCATAGATTCTACCTTCCACAGATGATCTCCCTGGAGGAAGCATACAGGTACATTTCCCCACAACCTCCTCTCTCATAGTGGACTCGTAATGTTACATACCACCCGACTAGAATACTCGTCACATGATCACCTCCGATGATGGCCGACTGATTTTGACAGAGTGAACCAAATATTTCTGGCTGCCCCTTGAATTTGATATATATATAAGATCAGCTGGTGCCTTCACATTAGTTAGTGTTGTGCCAAGCCAAATGTGATGAGCACAGGGTATGATTATTACTATTCTGCATTAAGTTTGGTATTTGGTAAAATTTTCAACAAAATCTTTATATGCTAAGGTTATAGAAAAGCTGACCTGTACCAACACTAATAAAGTGTGTGTGTGTGTGTATATGTATGTATGATATATATATATATATATATATATATATATATATATATATATATATATATATATATATATATATATATATATATATATAAATATATATAATCAGGTGGCCAGTTATGTTGGAAATGTGTGTATTACCAGTGTTTTCCAAGCCCTTGTGTATAATATCACTTGTACTTTACCTTAAAGCAATTTTTTAAAAGCAATTAAAGCAATTTTTTTAGTTAACCACTTCAGCACGGGAAGGATTTACTCCCCTTCCTGACCACTCCATTTTTTTACGATATGGCACTGTGTCACTTTAACTGACAATTGCGCGGTCGGTTTCCCACAAATAGAGCTTTCCTTTGGTGGTGTTTGATCACCTCTGCGATTTTAATTTGTTGTGCTATCAACAAAAAAAAGCAACAATTTTAAAAAAAATTGCTTTCTGCTATAATGCATATCAAAAAGCAAATGTATTCATCGGTTTAGGCCAATATGTATTCTGCTACATATTTTTGGTAAACAAATATCAATAAGCGTCTATTGATTGGTTTGTTATAGTCCTACAAAATAGGGAAAATATTTAGTGACTTTTTTATTTTTTAACTAGTACTGGCGTCAATCTGCAATTTTTAGCGGAACTGTGACATTGTGGCGGACAAATTTGACCCCAAGTGACACTTTTTGGGGATCAGTGACACTAATACAGTGATCAGTGCTATAAAAATGCACTGATCACTGTTTAAATGGCACTGGCAGGGAAGGGGTCAGCACTGGGGGACAATCAAGGGTTTATCTGTGTTCCCTGGGAGGTGTTTCTAACAGTATGGGGGATGGGCTGCCTGGGAGAAAAGAGAGATCGCTGTTCCTGATCACAAGGAACAGCTAATCTTTCTTTCCTCCCCTGTCAGAAGGGGGATCTGTTTGTTTACAATGTCAGATCCCCCTTCTAGTTCTCTTTTACGCGGTCACGGGTGACCAGCAGAGATGCAGTCCGCCGGTGCCCACAGTACCACATGCATAGACCGACGTACTGGTACGTCAGTTTGCACAGACCATCCGCCTTGCCACAGTATTAAAAATCTTGTCTGAGCTGTCAGGGAAAAAAGGGGGCAGAGAGCTCAGTGAGGAGGGCTGATTGGAGGGAAGGGCAGTAGCACAGGAACAGAACTGAGGCTGTCAATTAGCCAGAGCACCCTCCAACCAGCCATTTTTCTCTTGGTGTCAGGAAAACTTGTCAGAAGTGACTCATGCTGATAGCAGAGAGAAATAACAGGAATATGGGGATATGCATTCTTCATATTTCATCTCTGAGGTTTACAACCACTTTAAAATAATAAACCTGTTATACTTGCCTGCTCTGGTCAATGGTATTGCACAGAGCGGCCCAAGCCTCCTCTTCTGGGGTTCTCTGCCAGTGCTCTTGGCTCCTCCTCTTCTGTGTGTCCCCCAATAGCAAGCAGTTTGGTATGGGGGTGCACCTGTGAGCTTGCTCCCAAGCTGGGCTGTGTGTGTCCATAGACACAGATGGTGTGGCTTAGCCCCACACCCAGCTCCTCACAATGGCTCCTGCAACTGCCCCAGCACCACCGCAGACAGCCACAGTGCTCCCGCTGCTCTCAATCAAAATCCAGTGACATGGGTGTATGGGGTGTGGCCGAGTCCTGCTTTCTGGGTGAAAACACGCAGAAGCAGGACTTGGGCGCGGATGTCCATCAAGGAGAGCTTTTCTCCAACGTGGATACCTGTTGCGGGGAGGAGCAAGCAGCGCTGCAGGGAGACCCCAGAAGAGGACTATCGAGGCCACTCTCTGCAAAACTTGATGCTGCATTTGTCCCCCGCCGATTCTAACATTGCGAACCAACACTGCTGATCACTCGGTTCTCGCCTCCAGGCAGCAGCTTTGTGCTCTGCGCACAAATCCCCCCCCCCCCAATGTTCACTGGAGAAATGGGCTGTTCAGGGGGTGGGAGAAGCCGGCTCAGGCTCTTGTCCTCTCGCTGAGAGGCTGAGCTGGGTGCTGGTCCAGGCGTGTGGACAGATCCCAACATAATATGGTCGCAGTTTTTCCTGAACCTGGACTGACTCTGTGACGTCAGCTGACGACGGGCTCAATGGGTCACAGAAGTGCAGAACGAACTGCACGCCTATGATCCACAGGAGAAGTACAGCCAAACAAGCTTTGGCTGTACTTCTCCTTTTAGGTCAATTTAGACAAGAGCCAATTCACTTGCCAGCATGTTTTTGGAGTGTAGGAGGAAACCGGAGTGTCAAGCAGAAATAAACACATGCGCAGGGAAAACATGCAGACTCCATGCATTATATGGCTCTTTCTAGATGACTAGCTTTAAAAGCTTTAACATGCAATCACTGCTAAATTATTCTTCTAAGCCGCATGAAAGTATTTGATAATAAATACATAAAAAAAATGAGATAGTAAAAACAAAGATTGCACATTTTTTTTTGCCAGCCTCAATATATAATTGAGTGATTGGTGCCATCTTCCTCCATATTATAAATATTTGTCCATTCTATTTATCTCTTACAAAGATTTATCAGTTAAATAGAGAACATCCATAATGTTTCCAGTCCTTGTAGGGAGGACAGGGCCCAGGAACTGACACGTACGTGTAGCCTTTGATACATGTGTGTGCTTGGAGGTGGTGGGAGGCTCGTTCATAAGCCCTTCTGGCAGCTAAAGCAAACATGTTTAGTGCTAAGTATTTACCTTTTTACCCTTAATGCAAACAGCATGGAAAGGGCTGTTTGGCAACACTACAGGCAGCGGAGGACATGGACAAAGGTCGCAGCGATTTCCATCATCCGTTCTGTTAGACCTTCTCCGGTCAGTAAATAAAGCAATCTGTACACCCTAGGGAAATGGAGAAGGGTTTTAAGGATTTTATTTTAATAGTAAATAACATTAAGCCTGTTAACTGCACTTACAGATAAACCTTTCCACACATATCCCAGAAACAGCCTTATCTCAGGCCTTCAATACGTTTTTATATAATTTGTGAATGGAAACATCTCCACCGCTCCCTGCGGAGAGCATGCGGATCTGAGAAACGCATTACGAGTCTGGAGTGCAGCAGTGTACTGTAGATTAAGGTGGATCTGTAGCCAAAACTAGAGTATGGAAAAGGTAAAAGCCCTGTCAGGTTTGTTCTATGACTCTGACGAAGAAAAAAAAAAGCATCCAAGAGGCACTGGGACATACTCTTAGTTTTATATAAGGTTTCAAGAAGAATAAAAAAACATTCAGATTGCTCACTGGCTTAGGTTGGGCTGCATTTAAAAGACAGGGATAACTTCCAGTGGGTGCCCAGAAGGTTACCAGAAAAAAACATGTACCAATAGGAGTGCCAGACCAATGATAATGCCCGGTACACACGATCCGATTATCAGGCGAATGATCGGCCGTTTTTTTTTGTATGATCTCACGTCGAATATGATGAGTTTACTAAAGTCACGAAAATTCTCATACGGCAGAATAAAAAATCGGAAGTGATGTCATGTGTTGTAATGCATTTTCGAATGACAGCTGTACTGATTGAACGAAAATCATACGATCTGTCATCGTACGAAAAAAAAAAACGTGCATGTCCGATAGAATAAAATCGGATGTACTGTCCTGATCGGCTCTCGAAAGCTCTGTACTAACGATCCGATTATCGTACGATCGTTTCGAAAGCGGCATTTTTCGTACGATTTTCACATCGTGTGTATGGGGCTTAAGAGTCCAAATAGATTTATTGGCTTGCATTAAAGACATTCAACACGTTACAGGGGCCTGAAGACCCCTCAACTTCATCAGGGCATAAGGAAGTTACTTTCTGGACCAGGAGAGTTACTAGCCACCAACTTGGTGAACAGTGGTAAAGATCCTTTGGGGTTCTCCTTTTTTATTTTTTATTTTTTTAGCATATATATATTACATTTTCAAACACTTGAAAATCACTACAACCGTTTCATTTTCATTAAAGGGGTTGTAAAGGAAAAAGTTTTTTTTCATAATAAGCATGCTTTACCTGCAGACATTCCCTTTTTCACTTCCTCATTGTTCGTTTTTGCTCAGAAGTTGCTCTATTTCTTCTCTGTTCTGTTCACTTCCTGCTTGTCTGATTTTACTGACCACCGTGAAGGGAGTCTTTACTGCGGTGGTCAGTGACGTGCTCACCCCCTCCTGGGAACTACATCTGTGTGGAAGGACGCTCTCTACGTGTTAGAGACTTCAAGGAGGTGTGAATTACTGGGTGTGCCGCAATGCATACTGGGAAATGTAGTTCTTACATGAACGAGCGCCGCAAACCAGGAAGTGAATGAGAGAACAGAAACTAGAATGCCGGAGATGATATAGATGAAGGAATTTAATAGGTATTTACTCTTTTTTTAACAGAATCATTACACTATTCTGTCTGTCTACCTTGCAGACATTAATTTTAGGCAATTTTTTTCCTTTAGTTACCCTTTAATGATCTAGTCTAACTTAGGAATTCCATCTAAAAATATATCTATAAAAATCTCCTTAAAGCAGAGGTCCGCCTAAAAAAAATAAAATAAATAAAAGCCAGCAGCTACAAATACTGCAGCTGCTGACTTTTAATAAATGGACACTTACCTGTCCAGGGTGCCCACGATGTCGGCAGCCGAAGCCGATCAATTGCTCGGCTCTCGGCTGCCATCCTCGGTGAGGGAATCAGGAGCGAGTCGCGCTGCGTGTCCTTACTGGTCCATGCTGTCTTCTGGGACCTGTGTGTTTCCCAGAAGACGGTGGGGGGGGGGGGGCTTGTGGACCCCTGCAGATTCTGTATTATACAGGTATCTGTACCCCCCTCCCCCTGAAAGGTGCCAAATGTGACACCGGAGGGGAGAGGGTTCTCAAAAGCGGAGGTTTACTTTTTGTGTGGACCTCCGCTTTAACAAAATCTATACTTTTTAATATTTTGGTCATTTTATTGTTTGGTCAAGATTTGCTTTGTGGTCTGTCTAGTAAATTTCCCTAAACCTCCTGTCCTTGATACACAACAGGAAGTGAACAGAACCTTTTGCCTGCTGCTATGATTTCCCCATCAACACAGACTGTGTTGATGTGGAAGTCCCTCATGCAGAGCCATTGTGTTCTCCCGGCGGGGAGAACACAGTGATTACTGCTAGCAGCTATAATAGCTGCTAGAAATAATTGCATGTAAAGTCTGACAGGCTGATCGATTGGTCAACTTGGGTACATTCAGTTTGCCCATACATGGTTCGAATCTCGGCCATTTCCTGCTAAACTGGCCAAGAATCAAACCATCTATGGCTTTAGGAATCGAAAAGATCCCAACGGGAATTGGTACGTAGCACAGCAAAGCCTTCGAAAAACAGAAGGTATCTTTCAAATTTTGCCAGGCTGTTTTTTTTTTTTTCTTCCTGTTAATGGATTAATATATTGAAAGGCTGTCAATAGAGGTGTAGTTATCTCACCAAGAAGGATGCAAGTTGGAGAAAACTCCATCCATGAATAGATTTGCTGATATAACTTGTTTGCTGCTTACCATCTTTATTTAGCCAGGTATATACTCCGTATGCTTCTCACCCCATAGGGAGCTTTTATCTCGTCACTCCCTACCAGAAGGACACATTGGCAAATTAGTCTAAGTGACCTTCTGTTTTTCTGTTCAGGTAGAATGACAATAAGAAGATTGATTAGCAATCACAACAAATAAAGGTAGCAAATTAGTCTGCGATGCTAAACCCACAAGTGGTCCTAATTCCTGGCTTGTCCTGGGGAGTAACGAACAGGAACATCAGTTTACTCCTGCATTTCAAAGTGGCCTACTGGATCCCGGTAAGCTGCAAGGCAGGCTTCACAATGTAAAGTCACTGTTAAAACAAGATGAGCTTTCATTGTTCTGGGGGTGTTATACATAGCAGGATACTGGACAATCCCAAAAGCTCATTCTTTAGTTTTACCTAGAAGCTAAAATAAACTCCATAGCGTAGTGTTTGTTTTTATTTTCTTAACCACTTGACTTTTTCTGACATGTTGTTTACAAGTAAAAATCAGTATTGTTTGTTGGATAATTACATAGAACCCTCAAACATTCTATATATTTTTTAGCAGAGAATAAGATGGTGGTCATTACAATATTTTATGTCAACCTGTAATTGCACAGCGGTCTTTCTAGTGTATTTTTTTGGGGGAAAAGATAAAGTTAAGTTAGCCCATATTTTTTTTTTTTGCGTAATGTGAAAGATGATGTTTCGCAGAGTAAATAGATACCTAACATGTCATGCTTTAAATTGTCAACGCTTGTGGAATGGCGACAAATTACAGTACTTAGAAATTTCCATAGGCGACGCTTTAAACATTTTTACAGGTTACCTGTATAGAGTTACAGAGGACGTCCTGCACTAGAATTATTGCTCTTGCTTTAACGATTGCGGCAATACCTCACATGTGTGGTTTGCACAGCGTTTACATATGTGGGAGTGGCTTGGGTATGCGTTTGCTTAGGGCGCTTAAAAAAAAAATCTTATTTATTTTACTTTTTTTTTTTACACTCCCTTTTGTTTATTTTTTTGTATCACTTTTATTTATATTACAAGGAATGTAAACATCCTTATAGAAATAAGCATGACAGGTCCTCTTTATTGAAAGATCTGAGGTCAAATAGACCCCATATCTCTTATTTACCCTTGAAAGCAAGATAGCCCTCACTCGGCTCTATGCCTTTGGAGGACCGGAGTAACCTCTAACGTCACTTCTGGTTCTCGGGTTTAAAGTGTAATTTCACCTTTACAGAAAATGTGTACGGTGAACTTACACTGGACCCCCTCCCATCCCCTTGGTCCCGCTATACCTAAGGCCAGCGATCACCCGCTAGGAGACATCGGTTCTTCGCTTAACCGGTCCAGAGAATTGAAATCCCAGCGGCTTTCTCTCTTCTCCCCCGTTGACAGGATTGGCTAGGTAGGTTCTGATTGGTTGGCAGCAACCAATTAGAATGTCTCCTATACGTACCCTTCCGAGGTACGTTTAGGAGATTAAGCCATGGGGATTTCAAATCCCTGGACCGGTGAAGCAGCGACCCCATGTCTCCTAGCCGGCGATTGTTGGCCTCAGGTACAGCAGGACCTGGGGGAGGGGGTCCAGTGTAAGTTCGTTCACCTAACCGATTTTCTGTAAAAGTGAACTTACCCTTTAAACCTGAGAACCAGAAGTGACGTTAGAGGTCAGTCCGGTCCTCCAAGGGTATAGAACCGAGTGGGGGGCTATCTTGCCCTCACTCGACTTCCTGCCTAGCCATCGGCCACATCTGAGCGGTTCCGGGCTTACCGACGGCTCCAATAAACTCATACGGCCGGGAATCGGCAGGAGGCGCCTCTCCCACTGCCTATAAAAGTGATCTTATGGCGAATCTGCCCCGGGGATCACTTTTATCAGAAAGCCAGCCGCCTAACTAGTAATAAGATACCATGGTTTATGGCATCTAGATGCAGCCATAACCCTGGTATTTAACGTAAAAGTAATGGCGTATATTTACAGTTAGGTGGTTGATGAGTGGATTTATCTCTGGTTTGTATATATAAAATGTTAGTTTAAATATACTAGAATATGAAATCTTTATATTTGCAGTGGAACTATAGTAAAAATGACATGCATAGTGAACTGCGGCAAAAAGTGTGTGTATAGTATATTAAATGGGCATGTAACTTAATGATAATGAACATAGTAAAAAAAAAAAAAAAAAGAGCTGGGTTTATAGCAACATTATGCTAAACAACAATTTTTATTTCAGTCTGGAAAGGGAGGCAGCTTGTAATTACACTTTATAAATATAATATATAATTGCTCTCTAATAACAATACAAAAAATACATTTTGGTTACAAATCATGGTGAAGTTATTTGCAGATTAAATTAAGAAAACAAGGCGGCCATCTTACATAAGAACATACATAACCTAGGCACTGGTGCCTACTGTATCAACTGGACAATAATACATTAGGTCCCATCTTTTTTAAAAATATAATAACCATATATCTACTTATTCCTCAAAAGTGACTACCTGTCCTCGTTCATAAATTCAGATGCAACCCCATATCCAGGATCCTCAGAATAGTCGTGCCTCTAGGGAGTCCCCTCATGTCCTCTTCCACTCCTCCATGATGACATCACAGAGCTGGTGGATGTTGGAGACCTTGCACTCCTCCACCTTCCGTTTGAGGATGGCTCACAGATGCTCAATAGGGTTTAGGTCTGGAGATCTTCTTGGCAGGTCCATCACCTTTACCCTCAGCTTCTTTAGCAAGACAGCGGTTGTCTTGGAGGTTTGTTTGAGGTCGTTATCATGTTGGCCTGCCCTGAGGTCCAGTCTCCAAAAGGGAGGGGATCATGCTCTGTGCTTCAGTATGTCACAGTACATGTTGGCATTCATGGTTCCCTCAATGAACTGTATCTCCCCAGTGCCAGCAGCACTCATGCAGCCCCAGACCATGACACTCCCACCACCAATAACCCAAATAGTTATTATTATAACCGGCTCTGTGTCCTGAGATGTACTCAAGAAAATGATTTTACAGGTAACCTGTAGACAAAATCAATTTTTTATGTTATGCACAAGCCTGTTAAAAAAAAGAAAAAACTTTCTTTTACCCTTTCTGACTGAGCCAAATATTCCTTCACATTTGTTTCACATGCTCCCCCTCCCAGACACTTAAACCCCTTTATGATCGTGAAAATACCCCCTTCATGAGAACATTAATTACCCTTACAATAGAGAAATAGGAATTTGCAACTGTGGGTGTTCCTATTTTATAGGCCTGATATCAAACTGAAAAGTTACATCAAAGCTTCAAATAAAATATGATCATAAATGATTACGTGAATGTGCCATATAAATAAACTTTCCAAATACTGCTAATTCTTGTTTTGTTTTTCAAATATTGCCCTCTTATAGCGTAATCTTTTCATTCAACATTGTCATCAACTATTTGCCATTTGTTGATTACACCGTGTCCACATTTTGTTATTTAATGAAGACTACATATATGTCATCAGAAACACGTCCCTTGCCAAAAAATAGGTCAGGACGCATCTGTGACTTAGCCTGGAGCCTAACCATATGAATAATGTGAGATCATGCATCTCCCTTCACAATCACTGGTTACATTTGAGGTGGTGGCAGATGCATAGTGTGGCGTTCATACTGCCCATAACCTTGATACAGGCAAGGGGATGTGATTGGCATTCATTCTAGCAGTTTAGAACCTCTCTCCACGTTTTTTTGGAGGATAGGATATATTCAACCGTAGTGGTTCCATATACTAGGAACACAAAAAAATCCTTTTTAACCATTGGATCTGAACAGCCACATAACACAACCACAATCTGGGTAAGGTGATTACTTTGCATGAACAAAAAAAAACAACTACTTATTCCCATAAATGTCAGACGCACGTGGACATGTTTGTGGCCACTTAATCCTAGCACATTTCAGTAATCTGGTTGGGGTCAGGCTAAATTAAAATGTAAGCTTGTAGGTGGATACAGCCCATAAATGTTCACAGTAGCCAACTCTTGTCTGTATTTTTTAATTTTTTTTTATTTCAGTTAAGTAAAGAGCAAGTACAAAACCATATCCAATGACACTAGGCCAGACATGGGTCATAAGTGTACAAAGCAGGGTCCATAAGAAAGGAAATGGAAATGATAAGGATATCCAGTTACAGCTGGAACAATAACATGCATCTCCTTTAATAGGGTCCAGAAAAAATAAACTCATTGTGCACATAATAGTTGGCCACCATATTTTAGGCAATACATTCAATATGAAGAAAGCACTAAGACTTGAGGCTACCTGATATACTCTGAAAAAGTATGACATAGGTAACCAGTTCAGCTCAATGCATCCTATCTGCATTTAAAGGGACTGTAAAAAGAACAAACAGGAAGGCGCAAACGCCTAGTGCATTACCAAAATCTTTTATCAAACTAAAACACAAATACCAATTGAATACTCACAAGAGATAAGATATGGGCAGTATATCATACCAAATATAGGTCAGTGGTAATGTAGCGTCACTTAATTCAATGCATCACTCAGTTGGCAGGCTGACACATTTGGGAGGATGTACCCCATTCTTCAGAGCAATGCCCTGAAGCTCTAAAGAAGGGGGTGCGTCCTCTGAAACGCATCAGCCTGCCAGCTGAGTGATGCATGGGACTAAGTGATGCTACATTACCACTGATCTGTGTTTGGTGTGATATACTACCTATATATTACTATGGTGAGTATTCATTTGGCATTTGTGTTTTAGTCCAATAAAAGCTTTTGCACTAGGCTCTTGCACCCTCCTGTTTTTTTTTAAATATATATATTACAGTCTCCCCAGTCTGAGGAGGGCTGCACCGATATAGCATTCCAGCTGAAGAAACATGAATGTCCCATACTTTGTTTATTATTGGGGTTATTGTTTTTTCTCTTATTCATCTTGCAGCTCTGCATTTAAAGGGGATTAAACCCCAAGTGAACATTCCGTTTGAATCAGCTAAATGCATTCCAGCTGCTTTAAAACAAAAATGTGTGCAAAAATCTTATTTTTTTTTTCTAAAGCAGCCACATCCTGAGTAGAAAAGCCTGTCGCCTGCCAGCATGCTGCACAGTGGAATTCTTAATTACTGTGAGGATGCAGTTTTCTCTCTGTTGAGGTCTGGCACACCCCCTACTAAGCCAAAGCCATTCGGTTTTAAATTTTCACCTCTTCTTCCCCCCAGTCCACCCCCTAGAATTTAGCAGAGGAGTCACTCCAGTCAAAGCTTCTACAGGATTGAGGACTCACTGCCCTCAAGTGACAGGGCTAGAGCAGTCACTAAGCAATCATCGTATGTAGTAAGTGAAGTGCGTTCCCCCCCCCCCCCCCCATAAATAAAATCTATGGGTATTTCTCTTGCTCCCAGTGGCTAAATGGAGTAAAAAGGATGGTCAAGTATAGTATAAGACCCACCACTGCATGGCTACCCAGTCCTTTGTATGTGACTTTCTTAAAGTTGCTTTATGCATAGGGTTAAGCCTATCTTCCATGTGACACTTTTAATGTTTCTGACTAACCTGCTGCTCCATTTGCATTTGCATGATCTCCCTGTGCTTGTGTGGATTTTCTGCAGGTACCCCAGTTTCCCCCCAAGCTCCAAAGACATGCTGGTAAGTTAGTTGGCTCCTGTCTAAAAGCATGCCCAAGATGTCTGCCCCTACACAAATGTAATAAGTGCTTTGAATGCCCATGGAGAAAAGCGCTATAGAAATATAAATTAATAACATTTTTATAAAATTTGTACAGAATTGCTTTAATCTGCTTTCGAATTGTAAGAGAAATAGTTAACCTTAAGTCGTGTTTAATGACTTGAGCTTCTAATATTTAAACAATATCTTGCTTTTACCAATTGACTGGAGAGTATTATTTTAATATGTGTAGTAATTATTGCAGATCTCATTCTTACGAAGGTGATTTTAGTTACCTAATCCACAAACATACAGGTCTGTTTTAAACCAGAGAGGAACATTAACTATATTACGATACAGTAAGCACAGAGACGCACAGAAGCACAGGACACTTTAGAAACATGAGAAAATAAATGCCTAATCCATCGTGTTGTGTCCCATTTACTGGGCCACTTTGTTACCAAACATCTCTTCGTTTTAACAATAGTTCTAAGCTAATTAACTTTTATCCTTTGGGCCAGCACTCTAGTAACTGATAAAACACGAGTCGGCAAGGGAGTATCTAGGCTACGGGCAAGTCTTCGACTTCCTTATTGATACAGTTTCTAAGCATTTATGAAAGGTTAGTTTATCAAAGATATGACAAATAGGCTTATTATCTGGAGGTGGACTCCATTAGGAACTGTTGTTTAAGCTGCTTTAGCCAAATGTATCTAGGAACCAGAGTTGTACAGAAAATATAAGTACATACTGGAGCGTTTATGAGCTTCTATCGGGGGCCATAAGAGCATTTCCCGTCTGCAGAGAGAGATGTACGGTGGAGATTAATTACTCTGGAAAACAGATGTAGGTTGATAGATTGTTGACTCTTATCAGCAACTTATTATGGGTCCTTATTGTGTCCTGTTTCTGCCCTTTCAGTATCGGAAGTGTCTCTCATAAACCTTGCCCGTTCAGTTTTTCCACTTCTAGTGTTTGAGCTGATATCTGTTTGTTGTTGGACCCTTCAGTAACTACTTTAAAGATAGGTCACACAAGGTACTGCCGTGGCTTAAAGTAGAACTAAAGACAATTTTTTTTTGTAAGAAAGTTTAACCCTTGTTAATTGTTTACTTTCTGTGTCCCATTGGGGAGATTTTCCTTTACTTCCTATCCCATAGCCAAAACGGGAAGTAAAAGGAAATCCCACCAAGTGAAGGAATCCCCGGTTACCACCAGAACTAGTGTCCCTATTGGAAGATTTCCCCTCTATTCCTTACATTTTGGGATTTGGGAGGATATAGGACAAATGGAGAGTGCCTTAATCAGGACACAGATAGCTAAAAAAATAGCAAGAAAATAACAAAACTGTTGTTTTAATGCCTCTTTACTCCATCTGATAGTCAAAAATAACAAACATGTTATACTTACCTGCCCTATGTAGTGGTTTTACACAAAAGCAGTCCAGATCCTCCTCTTCTCGAGTCCTTCCGTGGTCCTGGCCCCTTCCTCCGGTTGAGTGCCCCCACCTCAAGCAGCTTGCTATTGGAGCAGCCAAGCCGAGCCACAGCTCCCTGTGTCTATTCAGACACTGAGCCACGTCCCGGCCACGGAGCCAATGGATTTGCACTGCTGTCTCAGCCGATGAGGAGGGGAGTCCCAGGCATCCGAGACACTCCTTTAACATGACTGAATCTAGAGGGACCTCAGGTAAGTATTATGGAGGGCTGAGGGAGAACTGCTGCACACAGAAGGCTTTTTATCTTAATGCATAGAATGCATTAAGATAAAACCTTCTGCCTTTACAATCACTTTAAGTTATGCTTTAAAGCAGGGCTCCTCAACTTTTTGAAGAGTGAGAGACACTTAATATGATTTGGTAACCGGTCGCGGGCCACAATGAACGTGATTTTACTGCCCCTCAAAACCACAAATGTCAATGAGCCCCTACTTTCCTGAGCCCCCAATATCCAGCTCCCACAGGATATAATAGAAATCTTTAGCTCAGTGCACTCTCAGGAAAGCCACAGGTGCACTCCGCTTCACCTATGAATCAGTGTGAAAACAGTATAATAACCCTTCCTTATAAGTGCCAATATGCCTATTGCAAAAGTGCAGTGTATGTGTTGATTAATACACTGACTGTTTCCTCTTCCAGATTCTGCTTTCATTGCTCTGTAGGCTGCTAGAAAGGTCCCAGGCCCGGTATCACTTCGCCAGAACAGGAACCAGCACTACAGAGCTTATGAGGCTCCTGCTCCCTCTGCGGCTGACTGCTTCCACTGCCCGCGTTGACTCCATGCGCTCTGATGCTATGGGGTGGCGATTTGGCAACCTGTTTATTGTGATTCTGGCTTGCTGATTTAACATCCCAAAGCATGGTTATGCGCTTTCCTGGTTTAAGGTCGCAGGCCACATCAGAGAGCCCCCGGGCCATGGGTTGAGCTCTCCCCTGCTTTAAAGTGTACAGTATGTCCAGGCATTACTAAGATGTATGCCCAAACCTCTCTTTCCCCCTCTAGAGCATGTGTTGGCAATCATTCTTTTTACCTTGTTCCTGTAGCAAGAAACGGCTTTTATTACTCATGTAACATCATCACCAGGCTTAAGGATAAGTTCACTTTAAAAAAAATTAATAATGATAAATACACGTTTCTGTCTGTCTGTCTGCCATGGCTGTCTGCCGTGGTGGAAGAGGGAACTTGTAGTTTCTTCTTTCCCACTTCTCTGTGAACCCAGAGCCCCTCACAGCTGTACTGTTTTTAAAATGTGACGGTTAGTGCCGGGAGAGCTGTGACTCGGGTGCCCCCATAGCAAACTGTTTGCTGTGGGGGCACTCGACAGGAGTGAGGGATCAGGAGAGCCGAAGAGTGACCCGAGAAGAGAGGGTTCCAGGCTGCCCTTTGCAAATCCACTTTACAGAGGAGGTAAGTATGACATGTTTGTTATTTTAAGAGAAACAAAAAACAAGACTTTACAATCACTTTAAATAAATAAGAAAAAAAAAAAAGATAAATATTAAGTATACATCAAATATGCGAGTGTGTTGAGTATAGCTTAATATAAAGAAAATAACTATTCTTAAAGCGGAGTTCCAACCACAATTAGCATTTTTTAAATGTATGTCCTTTCATCCTGCGTTTTTATAATATAAATCTGGTCACTTACTATTTTACAATCCGCCGCCGATCCGCATAGATATTCAAAAAAGATAGTTTATAAAACTATGTCCACACCGTTGTCATTTTGCTTGTGGGCATTGTGAAGCCCACAAGCACTTACTTCCTGGAAGTCTTGGATGGGAAGTGCTAATTGGACAGCGCACTGCATCCTGGGAAATGATGACACACATTTCCCAGGAGCATTAGAGGGAGATGATGTCAGAATCCTAGGTGGTTTCAAAGGCAGATTTCGTGGGACCGCATAGCAACAGGCATTTCCAGATGAGTAAACAAAAAAAAAATCTTTTTTTTTTTCTTTTTTAGTCGTAAGCTACAGTTTAAAGCAAAATAGTTTTTTTGATGAAACCTCCACTTTAAGTGTACCATCATCCAGATTAGTATAAAGACAAGAAGGGTGGGGGTGAAGGGACAAGGGACAGTGGCTAGTGCTGACCCTAAAGCATTCTCATAACATACATGTTATGATAAAAAAGGAATTTTTATTACATATAAAATTGTTTGACATAAGATACATGGTTAAAATTGAAAAAACAGAGACTCAGGATGCCCCCAAGCAATATCTGTTATTACAAACATATAGACTGGTCTGTGCCTCGACTAGTTTCGCGGAAGAACTGCTTCCTCAAGAGAACCAATCTATAAAGTAAACAATACAATTACAATTAATATTAAACAAACATAGTAATTCAAACGTAGCCATATTACAGCATAAAATATAGTAAGGGGGTAATAATGCAAAAAGTAGCTTACCCAATGTTTGGGTGATCGTGTTGCGGCATTGGGCTGCCCGAGTAAAATTTCCCCCTGCGACGGACAAGGGGGGTAGTGCGGGGTGCTCTAGATAGAGGCATAATATGGTTAAGGAGTCAATTGGTAAACAATACAAGGAGAAAGTGGGACACCCAGGAGGGGAGGAAGAAAAAGGGAGGGGGGCTAAAGAGAGAGGGGACAAGGAAAAAAAGTGGGGGGGGAGGGTACATCAAATAAAATGTACTTAGAACATGGTGAAGTTTTACATTTGTTTTATTCTGGAAAACACGTCTGCACTGCGCCTGCAAATACGTACTTAAACATATGTACACAAACTGCAGTGAGTAGGCTTATCATTTATTTTGAGTCGGCTCTCTGCGGTGACAAACTATGGGCTCAGAGGTATAATGATCAGGTGTACTTGGGATAGCAGCTCATTAACTATGTGTTAATTATCTGTGATTACTATTTAAATGCAATGGCGGATTCATTACCTGCTCTATTGTGAGGCAGGCTTGATATAATTAAGTCATCGAAGTTTCCTACACCTTCACCTATAACCCTTTCTTATCTGCTACACCCGCTGTGCAGACGTCGCCTCCCACTGCAATGTGCCTTCCATAGAGTCAAGACACTCAGCACATTTGTTTTCAGATGGTTCAGCGTTGGGTATCGATGGCATTAACTTTCACACTCTGGAGTTATTCCTTATTAACTTCTGAAGTCCCTTTTGAGAGAGTGATATGCATCTTAATATGTTGTATAGAATTGTACAATGAAGTCTTCTAGCCTTTAATCAGATAAGATGCATATTAGAAAAGTAATTTTGTTTGATTAAAAAGCAAGGTTGGTCATGAGGAATTGCAGTAACTTAACATTTACTTTTAAGCGCTTTTGTGCGTTGACACATGTTGCTGTTGATGCATGCTATGCTAAAGCAGCCTATTCATTTTGAACAGGCACTTAACGCACAAAATAACGCACCTTTGAATTTTTGGGCCAGGCAAAGCACCACAATGCACAGAACATTTATCTCTGAGTTGTGACATGCAATAGTGCAAGTCAGGTTTTTTTTACTGCCTGCAGGAGCAATGGTGCAGTGCCATACATTTTTAATGGCACTCCAACACACACACAGTCCAGAAAGTAAAGCTGGCATTCTACAGGTCAACATTTGGCTGGTCAAGCAAAAACTGGGCTCCCATTCTCAATTGTTGATCAAAGTTTATTGTTTAATCTCATTCTGTTTAAGGCCCTGTACACACGGGCAAAATGTCGGGAGACTGTTGCCGGTTAAAAAAAAAAAACGGCTGATATTCTGCACGTGTGTATGTCTGTCTAAAAGAAGCTGGCCGTGCATCCTGGGAAACCAGCAGCTGACCCACGCCCAGCCAGAGCTCTCAGCCAATGGCAGAGCTGATCAGTGTTCTGGAGGGGGGAGGGGGAGTCATCCCCCTGTCAGAACACAACAGCTCTGCGGGGAAGATTGCTGTACTAACCTTTCATGGTTAGTACAGTGTCTCTGACCAGAGCTGACAGTTTTTTTTGTGCAACAGAAAAAAAACCCGAATATTGTGCACCCGGCTTAAGGGACAAGTTGGAAAATGTTCTATTGATTAGCAGCTGCGGCCACTATTCAGTGTATTCTGATGCAGTGGGTGCTGCTGTCAATATCCTAAAATTTTTCTGTTAAGGTAAACTAGCACTTTAAAATTTGACTGAACCAGGAAGAAAATATTGGCTGAACAGTGACTGCTGCATCCTACCTGCGTCCATTGTACTCAGTGAGGCACATGTGTTGTGGCTGACTGAATACATTTTCCAGCAGCAGAGTTTCCTCCTTCTATGCCGTTAGCCTGGATGGGGGGAATAGATTGATTTTTCCACCTTCAACACATGTCCTGAACCAGGGAATACCGAGTACTCTGGCCCAATGTTGGTCTACCATTATTTCTAGAGAGGAAATGCTTTTTCCTGCCTGCAGAGGACTTATGGCATCATCTCAGACAAGGCAACGTCACTGGACTCAGGATCAAGGACTGCTTTATAATAAAAAGTAATCAAATAAAATAAATTATACTGTTTCTGTGTAGTGTGACATGTAAAGAAATTATTTGGGCATTCTTGTAAAATTACGAAAGGTCCATTTTTAATGACTACATTTTATAAACTGAACTTGGCTTCAATAACCTTTTTCCACTTATGGGCCGGATTCACCTGCTAATAAATTAAGATAATAATCTGGACCCCTTTACATTACACAGCCCTCTGGACCCCTTTACATTACACAGCCCTCTGGACCCCTTTACATTACACAGCCCTCTGGACCCCTTTACATTACACAGCCCTCTGGACCCCTTTACATTACACAGCCCTGCACCTCTGGATCCCTTCACATTTCACAGCCCCGTACCTCGGGACCAGTTTACATTACACAGCCCCGCACCTCTGGACCCCTTTACATTACACAGCCCCCCCCTACACACACACCCTGCATATTACACAGCCCCCCCCCCCCCAGCTCTGCCCTTTTCTACCTTGCCCCATGCAGAGAGGGAGTAGGAAGCTGAATGAGAACATGGGGGAGACACACGGCAGCGCTGATGAGACAAAGGGAGCTTCCGGAGTTAATTTTTCATATTAACATGCTGGTGATTGTTAGGACCACCTAGCAACCAATCACCTGGTAAGTTAACTCCGGAGCTCCCACTGTCGTGTGTCTCTCCCATGTTCTCATTCAGCTTCCTGCTCTCTGCTTTGCTCTTACTTAAAATGTCCATGGACCAGGTACACGTGAATTCATCTAGTGCACTGATGGGCCGAACATTTTGTGGCAGCGGGCTGGACGCTGGCTGTAGGTTGTCGACCCCCGATCTAATGCCTATTCAAGCTAGGGAGAATGTACCAGAAATTGAATATTTACCCTATTCCTTCTTCTGGCAGGCTTCCTCACTCCTGGTTCCAGTATTCATGAAGCCACTTCTCTTTTCTAGTCACGTGGCCACTCCTTCACTGACCTGGTCATGTACAGAAATCAGCTGTTTTGCACATTGTACATTGAGGGCTCACCCAAATTCCAGGTCTGGAGTGGAAGCAGAGAAGAGTGGCACCTGCAGGAACAGTGAGAAATACGGGAAGAGTTCCTCTCTGTTCTATCCCCTAGGCCAGGCATGTCCAAACTCCGGCCCGAGGGCCAATTGCGGCCCCCGTTCCAGTTTAATGTGGCCCCCCTGGTAATTTGGATATATACTGTATTTATCGGTGCTGCCTCGGAGGGGACAGGAAGAGGCGGGGAATGAGTGCTGTCAAATTACATACAGGAGAATCTCTGCGGCATCTGTAATAGGAAGTCTTGTCTCCTGGCCTGCCATTGGACAACTCCTCTGTCTATCATAGGAGGCGGGACATTGTATTAAAGAGGCTGCTGTGTAAACAGGAGATTCTACTGTATGTAATCTGTTGGCGCTCGTCCCGCCTCCCCTCCGAGGCTGCAGATGGGCATCGATCAGGCTGCATTCATGGCAATGTAGAGGCTGCATTCATGGCAATGGCAAGGCTGGATTCATGGCAATGGCAAGGCTGCATTCATGGGCAATGACACTTATTTTGCTTCACAGTATTTTATTTAAAAAAAATTCCTGAAACTTCCCTCCTAACGTTAAGGTGCGTGTTATACGCCAATAAATACGGTATATCCAAATAATACGCCTGAGCTCATCTCTTCACCACACACAGCCACAAAGGCAAGAGAATTCTTGTTGGGCAGTGTATTACTGCTCAGGCAAACACACTTAGACCAAATTGTAATGGTTCAAAGAATGTCAGCAAAATGTTTGGCCCTTACGCATGTTCACTTCATCAAATCTGGCCCTCTCTGAAAAAAATTTGGCCACCCCCTGCCCTAGACCAAACTTTTTAAACAAAGGGCCAGTTTACTGTACTTCAGACTTTAGGTGGGCTGGAGTTTGGCCAGTGAGGGTAGAAAATATTCTGGATTCAGTGGCAATAAACGACACAGCCTTTTTGGTCAGTGGGAGTATAGAAATTACATAGCGCCTGTTGTCAGTAGAAGGAATAGTGCCCCATCATTGATATCATGTTGGAGAAATAGTGCCCCATCATTGGTGTCAGTGACAAGAATCCTGCTTTCGGTGTCGATGGGAAAGATAGTGTCCCAAGGGCCAGATATAGGCTAGCATTTGGCCTCCAGGCCGCAGTTTTGAGACCACTGCCCTAGACAAAACAAGTTGTCTTTTCTAGTTGTGCAGCCACTCCTTCACTGACATGATCATATACAATACAGAACCAGCTGTTTTGCATTGTACATTGAGGGCCCCCACACGTTCCAGGTCTGGAGTGGGACCACAGAAGAGTGCCGTCTGCAGGAATAGTGAAAAATAAGGGAAGATTTCCTCTGTTCTATCCCCTAGACCAGAGGTCTCTAAACGGTCTAAACAAAAGGCCAGTTTACTGTCCTTCAGATTTTGGGGGGGCTGGATTATGGCCAGTGGGGGTAGTAACTATCCTGGATTCAGTGGTAATAAACAAACACACAGGCTTTGTGGTCAGTAGGAGTATAGAAATTGCATAGCACCTGTCGTCAGTAGAGGGAATAGCGCCCCATAACTAATATCATGTTGGAGGAATAGTGCCCCATCATTGGTGTCAGTGACAGAAATCCTACTCTTGGTGTCATTAAGAAGGTTAATGCCCCAAGGCCAGATATAGGCTAGCAAAGAGCCACATTTGGCTCACAGGCTGCAGTTTGGAGACCACTGCCCTAGACTAAACAATTAGACCCCTACTATATGGGTAAGAGGGCTCACCAAAATGTTATTTTTATAGGCTGACCGGAGCCCAGTTTTAACGATAACAGTTGTTTGAATTATACTGTCATGGTGTAATATGACATCATGAGTTTAATAAAGAATAAGTTCACCTTTTGTAACATGTTACACCCATATTCAGCATGTAACATGTTCCAAATCCACTGGCCCCCGCACCCCTCCAGCTCCCCAATGTCACGGGTGGCCGGGATCTTCTCTCCCTGCTCCCTGCCAGTGTCTGCAGAGAACATGACAGTGCTGGGCTCCGCCCGCCTGGCCACGTCATTCATTTAGAGTTCTGTGAATTGAAATCTACAAGATCCCTCAACCTTTGCAGCTGTCGGCTTGTTTTTAATGAACTACCACGGTGATGTTGAGTGCTGTGGTAGTTCATTGATGCTTCCTGTTAATGTGTAACTGCTTGGTTGTATGATGTGTGGCTAAACATCTTGCACACAGAGCCTGCAAGAGCCTTGCAATGCACCCACGATCTGCTGATTGTGGGTGCAATGCTTTCCAGGCTCCTGTAAAAAGATGTATGTATGTGTGTGTGTGTATATATATAATATACTTTTTTTTTAACCACTTAAGGAGCCTGATATACATCCTTTTTTTAAAGATGGATATCTCGGTAACGGCAGCAGCTGCTGCCACAACCGGGATATCCTTCTTTAGCGTGAGCGGTCCTGTAAACGATAACGGTGGTCTCCGCGGCAGGTTCGCCGCGAGATCACCGTTATCGGCGGCGGCCTATCTCCCGCGGCCTACGCCACTTACCGGAGCCGTCGGTAGCGGCGGAGGCGAACGGGTCCTTTCTCGTGCTGTGCGGGGATACGAGTGAGGGCAAGATGGCCCCCACCCGTCCCCATAGCATAGCAGGGCGGAAGTGACGTCAAAACGTCAGTTCCGCCCATGCTTCTTAAAGCAACATTTTTTAAAAGTCATTTTTTCAAATGACAAAATTTTCCTTTTTTTTTTTTTTTTGCATTTAAGTCTAAATATGAGGACCTGTCATGCTTTTTTCTATTACAAGGGATGTTTACAATAGGAATAAAAGTGATCCATTTTTTTTTTTCAGTGTAAAAAATAATAAAATAAATAAGAAAACACAATTTTTTTATTTTTTAAAGCGCCCCGTCCCGACGAGCTCGCGCACAGAAGTGAACACATACGTGAGTAGCGCCCGCATATGAAAACGGTGTTCAAACCACACAAGTGAGGTATCGTTACAGCGAGAGCAATAATTCTAGCCCTAGACCTCCTCTGTAGCTCAAAAGATGCAACCTATAGAATTTTTTAAACGTCGCCTATCGAGATTTTTAAGGGTAAAAGTTTGACGCCATTCCACGAGCGGGCGCAATTTTTAAGCGTGACATGTTGGGTCTCATTTTACTCAGCGTAACATTATCTTTCACAATATATAAAAAAATTGGGCCAAATTTATTGTCTTATTTTGTTATTCAAAAAAACGTGTGCTTGTAAGACTGCTGCACAAATACGGTTTGACAAAAAGTATTGCACTGACTGCCATTTTATTCTCTAGGGTGTTATAAAAAAATATATATAATATTTGGGCGTTTTAAGTAATTTTCTAGCAGAAAAAACAGTTTTAGTCTTGTAAACGCCAAGTCTGAAAAACACCCAAGGTCCTTAAGTGGTTAAGGTGCACTTATCCTTTAATGAAAAGACCAATAGAATCACTGAAAATTTACGTAAACAGGTGGATAATTGATTGTTTATTGTTATTATGTTCTCTCTTGCCCCTCTAGCTCTTCAAGCAAGATGACCTGTGACTACAGCCAGCTCCTGCATTCTATCCAGCAAGCAGTTCACCAGGGAGGGTTTGATGGATCCAATCCCCAGGTACCCAGCACCTTTACTATCTGGCCTGTCATCATGTAACTAATTGTGCTGTGCCATCTCTCTGGGGCCTGTGAAAAGGTCTTGGAAAAAGGAACAGTGCACAAGCTGTTTCTAAGCACCGATAATGTAAACAGGGAGATTAAGGCCAGGTAGCTGAAATGGTAATACGTAATGCGTTCTCAGTGGACATGACAAGACAGCATAAAAGCACTCAACCATATTTCTGAAATATGCTTAAGCGCAATATTTCTCCTAATGGCTGATTAACTGCACATGGTGTCTGAAGAGAGGGAATGTAAACTGGATTCACAGTGGAGGAATGAGGTCAGAACACATCTGAGTGTAAACTCTATGCTTTGATTTTATTGCACAAAACAGTAGCTTACTGGCTAGTACCGTGATCTAGCATGGTGACCTTCTGTGTTCAATTGCCACTAGGCACTTATTGTTCTTTGTTTTCCCTATAGTAATATATTTTTCTTCACAGCTCCAGGGTTTAATTTTACAAATAAAAATATAAAAGAAGGGTAATATTTTTTTACCCAAGACATACCTTATTGCATGAGATCGTTTGACTTTGGGAGGGGTATTCATTTTAAGCATCCAAACCCCTGGTGCCCAACTTGTGGCTCAAGTGCCCACTCCAGCCAGTGGAGAAATTAATTCTTTTGACTGGCATCCACTATAAATGGTTTGGTTTATTTACTTTACACTATCTTGCTTTTTCTGTGCCCTTTCAATCCCTTTCTCTTTTTGTGTTTTTTTTTTCCCTCGGATCTTGGGTGATAGATCTTTCTGAGAGAGAGATCAAATCTGGCACAAGTAATATTCTTTTTCAATCTATATTGATATAGTAGGCCTTACATGTGGCCCATGGCATCACCAAAGGGCCACACATAATATTCAGTAAATTTAGTGTTGCCAAAAACTGTCAGACAGTAGACTTGCAACAGATGGTTGTCATAGGCTTGAGGATTGCTAAAGGAGATGGTCAGAAACTGCAGACATGCTACAGGAGATAGTCAGGGACAGCAAACATGTAATTAAAATTGCTGGAGACAGAGGACATGCTTTAGTAGACATAGACTCGAGTAGAAGGATGAGCCATCACCAGCACTTTGGTACAATCAGTATATACTTTTATTTCTGCAAAGTGTAACCCAGCGTTTTGCATCCACAAAAGATCTCTTCCTCAATGGGACATAGTGACCAAAGAAATGTTGCTACCTGTGTTGTCGGTGACCTTGATTTTTGAAATGTGTCACTGTGGGTTAAGTGTCTCAGAAAGGCCCTGTCATTGCTAGGGTAGGCCCTCTTTTCACTGGACATTTAAAACAAATGTCTGGATCCTTGCACTTCAGCTGTGACTGCCAGTTGCAAGCATCTAAGCAGTTTTATCGCTTGACACTATATTCACATAGAACACTTTGACTACATTTTTAGGACACCAACGATACGCAAGGAATATCTGAGCCAGTTGTTCTTTTGAGGGAAGTCAACCCTCCCGACCTGTTCTTGACACTATCATAGAATTGCTACTGGTGGTCGGAGTGTGGTCCTGCCTCAATGCAGGAGGTCAGTGGAAGGGTTGAATTGCCCCCTTTCCCCTTTTGTCTACTGCAGCAGTAGTAGCACATTAGCAGTCTGAGCCTTCCTCTCATTCTAGAAGTAGGGATTGTAGCCACTCTTCTCTATCTCTTCTGCTCAACCTTCTGCACAAAGGTGTGCTCCCACATCTTAGATTGGAGAGCTGTTTGTTTGTTCTCCTGGGTCAGTGCGCAAGATACCTTCTTAGCATTTGGGTGTTCAGATCACTTCCGGTAGCTTCAGGCTAAATTGACCATTCAACTGTTTCCCTCACTTTTGGTTCATTGCTACCTTCCTCTGCAGGAGCTTGCCTAAAGAGTGGTTCCCATCTTGAACTTGCACCCCTTCTTAAAGGGGAGCAATCCAACCCTTGGGTGCTGTTAAGTCCTTTGAGTATTTGCTTACCATCAATCCTACACATTACTGAAGGATGTCCTGACCCGTAAGCTCCAAGTGAATCAGCTTTGGCTGGTTCTCTTGTTGATAAGGATCTGTTTAATTTAGCATCTCCCGGGTGTACTTTAATTAGTAAATCTGGCGTTTACCCTAATGCTTTCCCCTGATAGTCTTACCTGGATAACCTTGTATTATTTTGAGGAAATTCCTCCTATTTTTTTCTGTTCTTAATCTTCGGCACAACAGGAGGCAGAGGTGTGGGGCAGGTTGTTCGATTCTTTTAATCATGTGTTGTGGAACTAGTTAGGCAGAAGTACAGTGTTCTCTTTCTATCCCCTGATACACTCTGTATGTTAGATGGAGGAATCTCTTTTGACTTAACAGTTCTTGGTCTGTTCTTCCCTGGTTGATTGCTGGTTGGCCCTTATTATCACTGGCAGAGGCCCTTTGCTCATTCACTCAGGAGTTCCCATTAAAACTGTTTTTCTTTAGCGAAGGTGTCTCCATCTAGCTTGTTTTGCGAATTGCTTCATTCTGATACCTCTGACATGCTATAGTCCTCAAACATGTATTTGGTCTATCAATTGCTTTTGGAGGTCCTAATTGTAAAATAATTCTTGATTTCTGGTGTCCCTCCAATGGCTGACAAAGAAAATAGGATTTTCGCACACACCCTAAAATATTTTTTATCTTTGAGTCCATCAAGGGACACGGGTCCCATCTTTCTGTATTATTGGTCCTGTTTACTGCTGCTTACAAAACTGTGGCATGCTGGGTAGAGGATGGCTTACGTGGGGACTGGCTTTTCAGAGTTTTATTTTGTTTGCCAGTGTCTCAGCCTTTTGAATGTGGCAGTCAGTATAACCTGATGTCAGAAACCATGAATCAGACCGAGACAGAAGTACAGTTAAATTACACTTGTATAATAATAATAATAATAAAAAGATAAACAGAGTAAGCGTAGTCAAAACATAGCCTGAGTTCAGGAACCAGATTGGATAGTCAGCCGAGCCTAATGTCATAGAGCCAGAGAAGAACGTAGTAGAACAGCCAGCAGGAACCAGAAGGCATGTCAGCCAAGCAAGTCTTCAACAGCAGGAACGCAGGAGATAGTCTCTGTGATGTTGACCAAGGTGAAGGCATAGAGCAAGTGAACAGGAAGGCTTAAGTAGGCAGGACCGACAAGCCCGATCAGCAACAGGTGAGTCACTTTGGAGACACCCGACTGTAGTAGAATTCTTGAATTGCAGTGTCACTCAGTGGACTCAAAAGAAAAGATTTCACTTTTTTTTTTTTTTTTTTACACAGGGGCTGTAAGGAGCACACACAAATGTGGAGGCATTCATTTGTAAATGGGCTTTAATATTTGTGATCTCTAGCCTATGACAGTCTTATGAAGCATGTCTTCAGTCTCTATAGCAGGTTCACATTCTCCGACTGTCTTGTGTAGCATGTCAATAGTTTCTGACAATTTCCTATAGCATGCCTATTGTCTCTGGCCATCTTCTGTTCCATGTCTACAGTCTCTGACAGCTTTCTGTAGAATTACATTTACTAAATATTATTGGCGTGCCTTTGGTAATGTCAGGGGCTGCCTTTAAGGACCTTTATTTCAAGTAAGCTGACCACTACTGGTCCAAACAGATGGGGACTATTATTTTACCATGTGTTCTAGCTCAGCTCAGTGTCCTAGCAATGTCAACTAGCTCTTGCTTTCAAAAGTTGAACCAACAATAGCAGGTGTTTTGGATCTGGATGTATTTTGAAATATGAAGGCATTGTATGCACAGTTTACCTGGTGTCAAGGTTGGTTATTATACAACTAACTTTACTTTGGGCTTTAAGATTTAATGACAAACGTAAAAAGCAGGGCAATTTGGTTCTTTCAGGTTTTAGTCCACATGGCTGCCAAGAGGCGTACACTGTCAAAAGGGAGCATATTTCTGCACCCAGGAGTTACAGGTGTTTGCGTACTGCTGCTGCCAGCAGCCTATACAATTCAATGACAAGCTGACAAACACTATGGTTGTACACATGCAACCACACATCCGAGCGGTTACAGGGATCGTTAGAAGGTCCTGGATAATAAATTCTGTATTAATATAATAAGAATACAGTAATAACTCTTGTATGTATCCCTGTGAACCCCTTTACCAATTTGTGACCTGATAGAAGGTGAATGGGAATCATCTTTCAATAAAAACAACCAAATACCCTTCCCCCATGTAGTTTACACCCCTGCTCATTTTTGGGACATTGAAAAATAGAGCTGGGTGCCTGGGATGCTGTAATTCCTGTGCACATACGCAGGAGCTACATCATAATTAGCCACCCAAAGGCCCAAGAGGAACATTGCGGGACCTTGAAGAAACAGCGGGAGAATTGACAGAGGCAGTCTGAGCTGCTACTGGAGCCTGAGCCTATCATTCCTGGAGGAGAGCAAGTGTACCATAATGTGCAAGTATGCTGTGCTTTTTTTCAGTCCTAATACTTTGCAATCATTCTGGTTATCTTTAAATCGATTGTAAAGGTAAAAAAATAAAATAAATAACAAACCCTGATATACTTGCCTGCTCTGTGCAGAGCGGCCACGAACCTCCTCTTCTTGGGACCCCGCTGGCGCTTCTGGCTCCTCCTCTCTGTCCAGTGACCCAGCAGGAAGCTGCTTCCCATGGGGGCACTTGTCCAGTGACAGACAGCAGGACCCGGCCCTGCCCCCTCGTCTATGGCTTTGTTTGATAGCACTGGGAGCTAATGGCTCACGGTGCCCCAGCAAAGCCAGCGAGACCCATAAGTGAGGGAGAGAGGAGCTGCAGATGTGCACAGTGCTGGATCGGATTGAATGAGGGCTCTGGTAAGTTAAACCGAGGTTGAAGGGTGATGCTGATGCCTAAACCTTTTTTACCTTAATGCAAGAAGAATCACATGTCACCAGTACTAGCTAAACTAGTGATAGGATTGCAGTGGTAGGCCAGACTGGTTGTTGAACTCAGTGGTTTGCATGGTTTAAGGTCGCCATACGTGACTCCAATTTTCTCTTGATGTCATTTAGCAAGGGAGGGGAACCTATGGATTTATGTATATGGCTAGCTTTAGTATATGCAGGTTACTACTCAACACTGCCATTCCTCCCAAGATGAAGGATAGAGAAGGGAAGAAACAGACAAATGTCTCAAATATACTGGCTGCTCATCAATGGATTCTGTTGATGAACTGTGTATATGGCAACTATATACAAAAACATAGAATATCCAGGCTCAAACTTACCGACCAATCAGCAACCAACCAAATTTACCTGTCTAACTGTGTGCGTTAAAAACAGAGGTTTAGTTGCACGCATTTGCAAATGCATGTGTAAGCTGCAGGCCCTGTCAAGGTGCTCTGTATACTGCAGTCCTAACTATAACATTGCATTTTATGTCTCCTCAGTAGGAGCACATGACTGCTGATGGATAGATAAGGGGCAGGTGACTGGAGGTAACCCAGCCCTCATTAAAGGAGCAGGAGCACACTGCACACTCAGCACATGGAAGCAAAGGTGCCAGTATGCTGCCTGACCACAATGACATAAATACAAGAAACAAAAGTCACTGCCCCTACCTATGACTGGTCTATACAATAAGGAGCATATACATACAAAAACATAGAATATCCAGGCTCAAACTTACCGACCAATCGGCAACCAACCAAATTCACCTGTCTAACTGTGTGCGTTAAAAACAGACGCGGCCTGCAGCTTACACATGCATTTGCAAATGCGTGCAACTAAACCTCTGTTTTTAACGCACACAGTTAGACAGGTGAATTTGGTTGGTTGGTGATTGGTCGGTAAGTTTGAGCCTGGATATTCTATGTTTTTGTATGTATATGTGCACATTCCAGCGCTCCTTATTGTATAGACCAGTCATAGGTAGGGGCAGTGACTTTTGTTGGTTATATGGCAACTATACATGGATCCTGCACTGACACTACAAATGGAAAGGGTTAGAAAGTAAAATTCCAGCCAAAATGTTTTAGGTTAGTTTAGAAAAACGTGGAAAGACTAACGTTTTTTATATATTTTTTCTGTCTGTGACCCTGTTGTAGAGATTTTACCATTCTTCCTGTCTGACTGAAAAATAAATATAAATGAAGGGAGCGGTGATCCCTGGGACAGGAAGACGATAGCTTGACAAGCATTTTAATCTCCAGTGGAACCTCTGACCAAAGTAAAAACCTGAAAGGAGTTTTATCTCTCCCACTCTATCCAAGAAAAAAGGATTAAAGGGGAGTTCCACCCACAATTTCACTTTTTAAATATAAATACCCCTGTAATACACAAGCTTAATGTAGTCTAGTTAAGTTAGTCTGTAAACTAAGGTCCGTTTTGTTAGGTTGTTAGAGCATTTAGTTAGTTTATAATCTAGAAATAGACCGTGGCCATCTTAAGTGTGGGCATCATGAAGCCAGACTGTATGACTTCCTGGATTTCAGCCTTGCAGATCTTGCACATGCTCAGTGCTGCACAAGCGATGTAATAGGTTTCAGTCAGGTTTCCATAGCAACGGGAGTGTCAGAGGAAGTTGCCGCCCCTTCTCTATGCAAATAGGCTATTTGCAAGGACTACTGGGATACATGATGCCTATTCCAGAAACCCTTGCGAATAGCCTTGTGACTTAATAGCCTAGGCTAATAAGGAGGAGGAAGTAATTCATTATGGACAATTGACAACAGTGTTCAGAATGGACAATTTTTATTTATTTTGTTGCTTGTAAATACCTTTATTTTGTAGTCCTTCAGGACTACAAAATAAAGCTTTTTACAAGCAACAAAATAAATAAAAATTGTCCATTCTGAACACTATGAGATTAGGCCATGCAGCACAGACAAACATGAAAAAATGGGTGGAACTCCACTTTAAGGCCCAGTGCCATTATGAAGTTTGTCATAAAATATAAAAAGTAATACACATTTTGTAATAAAAAGCAATAAGAAAAAGGTTTGGGTAAGCCAAGGTCCTTCTGCATTAGTCAAATGGTCAACCGCTTGCTGAAGGTTCAAGATTCCCATGTATTCTTCAAAGGAATATACAGAGTATAGGTCTGCTTTAATTTGCTGTCCTGGAATGTTTGCAGATTTGAATACTAAGGTCAAAAAATTCCCCTGTATTTGATTACTTTAAAAGACATAATCCTCAAATTGTTACAGGAAACTCACATCACTAGTTCAGAGGTCATAGTTGTGAAATGCCCTTGGGTAGCTAAGCCTTTTATTCAGCATAATCCACAAACTCCGGAGGGGTAGCCGTTCATATCAGTGAATCTCTTCAGTTTTTTGTAGGCGAGATCAGAATACACCTAAATAGTAGATATGTACTAACTGTGACTAAAAACAACAGTCATCACTCCTTGGTGAATGTCTGTGTTCCACCATACTTTGATATAGCAATAATTAAATGTCTTGTATCTAATCTGCTTTGCATCTAGCCATCTGGCATCTTTATCTTCTTTTGCCAGTTGCCTTGGCAGTGTGGAATCTCTGTTCATTTAGCTTGCTCTGCTCCGATTTCAGTCTGTGGAGACTCCTGGGCATTGCAAGCTTTGCCTTTGGTGGCAGTGCCCCTCTGGAGAAGTAAATTGGTCCCTGACAGGAACCGCTCCCCGCTTACTGTGGTAACTATGGAAATAGGCATGTCATAACATTTCCCACAGTTCAGTGTGCAAAGTTGTGCTCCTCCTAAATGATAAATCAACTTAGAATCAAGGATACCAGGCAAGCAGAGCCAGGGGAAAAGATCACAAATAGATTTTTTTTTTTTCAAAGACGTAAACATATTGATCTGTATTTATTTCCCATACTTGTACAAGCATTTTAAGGACTTTTACAAAGTTCAATCTTTATGACAGATTGTGTCCCATCAAAGCTTACAATCTAATGTTCCTAATGTAGACGTATGTATGTATACAAGGGTAATTTTAGGCATATAGCAGATACCATGCCAAACTCAATGAGTCCCAACTTTTACAGTAGGTTTTCTAGCCTAACTGAGAAATAATGTTTGCTGTGGTGCCAATACTACTGGATAAGTGGGATGAAGTTACTATAGTTTATATGGTTTTGATGTACATTATATGACCAAATACTTGTGGACACCCATTACACCTACTATTTTTCCAGAAGTATGTGGGCGCACTGCAAATGCTTGCTTGCGTTTTGGTCATTCCAGCGAAGGGCGCTGCTAAAGCCTAACTACCGTATTTTCCAGCGTATAAGACGACTTTTTAACCCCTTAAAATCATAACTCCCCGGCGAAATTCACTATCCGCCGGAAAAAGCCGAACGCAAACGACGTAAAAAAAAAGCGACGGGCGGGCGTTCGTTTCTGAATCGGCGGAAATCGGAATTTGCATATTCCTCGCGTAAAAAACCGAAGCGACACCTAGCGGCCGGCGGGATATTGCAGCCTAAGATCCGACGGTGTAAGTCACTTACACCAGTCGGATCTAAAGGAGATCTATGCGTAACTGATTCTTATGAATCAGTCGCATAGATCCGACCGTCGGATCTCAGAGATACGACGGCGTATCAGGAGATACGCCGTCGTATCTCTTTGTGAATCTGGCCCCCATCTAGTGTCCGCCTATCACGAAGGCTCTCTCGTCCGATGTAGTGGCACAGTGAGGCATGTAATGGGGCACAGTGAGTCTGGCATGTAATGGCACAGTGAGTCTGGCATGTAATACTTTTACAGTTGCACAGTACTGTGCAATACTTGTACAGTTGCACAGTGAGGCATGTAATGGGGCACAGTGAGTCTGGCATGTAATGGGATATAGTGAGTCTGGCATGTAATGGGGCACAGCCAGTCTTGCATGTAATGGGGCACAGTGAGTCTGGCATGTAATGGGGCACAGTGAGGCATGTAGTGGCAGAGTCTGGCATGTAATGGTGGCACCGTGAGGCGAGGCATGACTAGTAGGAAGGGGGTAGTCTTATACGGCCAGTATATCCCAAAACCAACATTTTTTCTGAAAAATTAGGGGGTCGTCTTATACGCCGGCAAATACGGTACATATTTTAGCTTCTTCCCGCTGCCACCTCCAAGCCCTTTAAGAGGTTCTAAATGCCGGGAGGAGAGCATTCCGATTCCGATGATTGGAAAACTCCCGATCACAAGTATGCATCAGGCACTTTCCAGTATCCTCCAATTACTGTGCGCGCTAGGAGCGCATACTTAAGCCCCATACACTTGATCAGAAAATCGTATGAAAAATTCCTCTTTTCGAAGCATTCTTACGATAATCTGATTGTTGGTACAGAGCTTTCAAGAGCCGATCGTGACAGTTCATCTGATATTATCCGATCGAACATGCTCAAACGTTTTTTTTGTACGATACCAGATCGTACAATTTTCGTTTAATCAGTACAGGAGTTGTTCGAAAATGCAATACAAATACACTGCAACACATTACATCACTTACGATTTTTATTCTGTTGTACAGTAGGTGTTTGTGATATTGTGCTTTCAGCACGACAGCGTCGCGCTGATACTCGGCGACAGGGTGCCGAGATCTCGCCGACATCTCACATTCACTGGAATAGTGACAGCACATCCCAGCAAGCGCGTCATAGAAGCGACGGGAGATCCGACTTGGATTCCCGCCAATTCTACACGTGTGCGGCGTTTGTTATGAATCCTGAGGGGGAAGTCCCCGCCGGATTTTAAATAAAAATCCGGCATGGGTCCCCCCCTCAGGAGCATACCGGGCCCTTAGGTCTGTTATGGGTTGTAAGGAGAGCCCCCTCTACGCCGAAAAAAACGGCGTAGGGGGTCCCCCTACAATCCATACCAGACCCGTATCCAAAGCACGCTACCCGGCCAGCCAGGAAGGGAGTGGGGACGAGCGAGCGCCCCCCCCCCTCCTGAGCCGTACCAGGCTGCATGCCCTCAACATGGGGGGGTTGGGTGCTCTGGGGCAGGGGGGCGCACTGCGGCCCCCCCACCTCAGAGCACCCTGTCCCCATGTTGATGAGGACAGGGCCCCTTCCCGACAACCCTGGCCGTTGGTTGTCGGGGTATGCGGGCGGGAGGCTTATCGGAATCTGGGAGCCCCCTTTAATAAGGGGGCCCCCAGATACCGGCCCCCCACCCTAAGTGAATGAGTATGGGGTACATCGTACCCCTACCCATTCACCTGCAAGAAAAGTGGTAAAAACACAAATAAACCACACAGTGTATTAAAATATTTTATTTTTCTGCTCCGGAGGCCGCCCCCTGTCTTCTTTATTAGCTCTTTTACCAGGGGGGGCTTCTTCTTTGACGTCTTCGGGGTGGGTGGGGGCCGCCGTCTGGTTCTCTTCCACCGCCGGGGGGGGGTGGCTTTTAAAAAAGCCCCCACCCCCCCGGCGGGTTTCCTCCGGCGTCTTCGGCGGGGCTCTTCTTCTTCCGCTATCCCGACGGGTCTTCTCAACTCTCCGGGGTTCTCCTTCTGTCTTCGCCGCTCTCCGTTGTTGACTCGGCGCACCCCGGTTCTTCGTCTCGCTGTCCGGTGTCTTCTTCCGTGCTGTACGTCTTCTCCTTCCGTGCTGTGATGAGTTCTTCTTCCGTGCTGTGACGTCATGTTCTTCACTTCTCTCCTTCTCCCGATGTTGACTCGCCGGTCCTCCTCGCTGAAATGACGGATGCGCGCCTTGCATCGGACCTATATAGGCCTCACAGTCCCATCATGCTCTGTACCTACCCATGTGATACCTACCACGTGGTAGGTATCACATGGGTAGGTACAGAGCATGATGGGACTGTGAGGCCTATATAGGTCCGATGCAAGGCGCGCATCCGTCATTTCAGCGAGGAGGACCGGCGAGTCAACATCGGGAGAAGGAGAGAAGTGAAGAACATGACGTCACAGCACGGAAGAAGAACTCATCACAGCACGGAAGGAGAAGACGTACAGCACGGAAGAAGACACCGGACAGCGAGACGAAGAACCGGGGTGCGCCGAGTCAACAACGGAGAGCGGCGAAGACAGAAGGAGAACCCTGGAGAGTTGAGAAGACCCGTCGGGATAGCGGAAGAAGAAGAGCCCCGCCGAAGACGCCGGAGGAAACCCGCCGGGGGGGTGGGGGCTTTTTTAAAAGCCACCCCCCCCCCCGGCGGTGGAAGAGAACCAGACGGCGGCCCCCACCCACCCGAAGACGTCAAAGAAGAAGCCCCCCCTGGTAAAAGAGCTAATAAAGAAGACAGGGGGCGGCCTCCGGAGCAGAAAAATAAAATATTTTAATACACTGTGTGATTTATTTGTGTTTTTACCACTTTTCTTGCAGGTGAATGGGTAAGGGTACGATGTACCCCATACTCATTCACTTAGGGTGGGGGGCCGGTATCTGGGGGCCCCCTTATTAAAGGGGGCTCCCAGATTCCGATAAGCCTCCCGCCCGCATACCCCGACAACCAACGGCCAGGGTTGTCGGGAAGGGGCCCTGTCCTCATCAACATGGGGACAGGGTGCTCTGAGGTGGGGGGGCCGCAGTGCGCCCCCCTGCCCCAGAGCACCCAACCCCCCCATGTTGAGGGCATGCAGCCTGGTACGGCTCAGGAGGGGGGGGGGGGGCGCTCGCTCGTCCCCACTCCCTTCCTGGCTGGCCGGGTAGCGTGCTTTGGATACGGGTCTGGTATGGATTGTAGGGGGACCCCCTACGCCGTTTTTTCCGGCGTAGTGGGGCTCTCCTTACAACCCATAACAGACCTAAGGGCCCGGTATGCTCCTGAGAGGGGGACCCATGCCGGATTTTTATTTAAAATCCGGCGGGGACTTCCCCTTCAGGATTCATAACAAACGCCGCACACGTGTAGAATTGGCGGGAATCCAAGTCTGATCTCCCGTCGCTTCTATGACGGCTCTGTCTCCATCGCGGCAAGCCAGCTCGGCGCTGGCTCCCGCGATGGGGCTCGTAGGTGCTCAATCTCGCTGAGAAAGAGAGCGAGATTGACACAAAATCGGGTTCACCTACTGTACGAGAATTTTCATAACTTTAGTAAGCTCTTAATTTTTGATATGCGATTAGCATGCAAAGAAAAACCGTAGGATTGTTCGTCCGATAATCTTATTGTGTGTACCAGGCATTAGCACAGTAATGAATTTACATAGGTCACATATATGTGGTCTCTCGCGTTAAAGCCCACACTCCGTGAGGCCGCATATATGCGTACAGCCGACTGGAAGTGGTTAGTGAACTTTAAATGGTTAATTTTAGCCCGAGCTGGTGCAAACAAACAATTTCCTTCACACAGCGCTGCAGCAGCTGTCAACACTGTGTGAATTGTATGTAGCATCAGCATACAGTATCCAGCAGTGTGTTTCGGCAGTGAGATGGGGACTTCTCGTTCTGCTCCCGGAAAACAAAATTGAGTCAGGTTGAGCGATGCTCAGCCATTCACAGGAAGCTTTGTGTTTTCTGAATATATACAAGGCTTCCTTTTGATGGAAGATGGACGTATGAGGTCGCAATTTTCGCCTCGGCCAATCAGAGGATGCTTTTGTCAGAGAAACAATCTTGCCAGCCGCCGTCCTGCGCGCGTGGTGGAACGGACCTTCGGTGCGTGCGTGGGTTGGCAGAACGGTGCATGCCCGGTCGCATGAGCGCACCAATCAGAATCCTGGCAGGCCTATATAAGTCAGCTCAGGCCCCATGACAGGTTGCTGGTTTGTTGTCAGCTCCTGCGTAACCTGACTTCCTGTTACCTGTACCTGAACTTGTTGTGACCCGGATCGGCTTGACTACTCTGCTCTCTCTCCTGGACCTGACCCCTGGCTTATCTCTCAGATTTGCTGCTTATCTCCAGCCCCTGACCTTCAGCCTGCACCTGGGACCTGCAACTCTCTCCAGCCCCTGACCTCCTGCTTGCACCTCCGATCTGCCTATTTATCTCAGCCCTTGATCTCCTGTTTTGGACTTATTGAACTGTCTTCCTGTCTCTGGTATCTGACCCATGGCCTGCCCTTAAGTGACCTCCCTCCAGCCTTGCTCCTACAGTTCTGCGCTACCTGATCTTCTAGCAAGCTTCACCTTCCCTTCTGGTAGCCAGTGCCTCTTCGCACCATCCTCCCTCTGTCTCACCTCCAGGGGCGGAGTGCGCTAAGTCGCAAGGGTGAGCCGCTCTCGGCATCTCAGCCTCGGTGAGAACATACCTGACAGCTTTGTATTCATTCAGCAAATAAAAATCTTCTTGTGAATGGCTGAGCAGCGCTTAGCCCAACACTATTTTATTTTGGGAGTGGAACAGGAAGTTCCTATCCTGCTGCCAGAATACAGTGCTGTATACTCTATGTAGCTAAGGTTACATACTGTTTATACAGCACTAACAGACACTGCATGTATTAGTGAAGGAGCTTGTATATTTGAACCAGCTTGGTCCAAACCAACTTTTTAAAGTTTCCTAAACTGGAGTTAGGCTTTGATGCTATGGCATGCAAATATATTTTGGACAAATGTGCTCTTCCAACCTTTAGGGAATGTTGTTTTCTGTTCCAGACATGGTTTTATCAGTTTAGTGTGGAGGAACTTGAATGACCTTTACATAGCCCTGACCTCAACCCTATTGAACACCTTTAATGATGAATTTGAACACCAGTTGTGAGACAGGTCTTCTCATCCAACATCAGTACCCAACCTCACAAATGCTTTTTTGGCTGAATGAGCATAAATTACTTCAGCAGTCTAAGAAGAGTATAGACTGTTATAGCCACATAAGGAACCAACTTGTTATGACCATAGTTATGGGATGTCCAACAAGTGATGGCCAGTTGTCCACAAACATTTGCCCATATAATGTATTATTAAACAGGTTTACAGAGACTAAGTAGCCAACTTTAGCTCAGATGCACCTTACCCACTGTCAGATACTGTTTCCTTATAGGCATATGACAAATTGTCAGCCTGGAACTTATGTCCATAGAAGTTGAGGTATATAAGTCTTAAATAAAAGTGGAGGTTTCCCATGCAGCATTCAATCAGATTTAGTTATTGATTCTTCTAAGAGAATAAAGATTTAAACCAGGTTTATTTGTCTGTCTGTTAAATAGCTTCAGTTTTTCTGCAGGTTTATAAGCTTAATGCCCAACTCCAGACAACAAAAAAATTATCCCTTGCAGTGGAGCTACGCCCTTTCTGCAAGCGTTATTTACTCGTTAAGGTCTAGGGCAGTGCTTCTCAATTATTTTCTGTCATGCCCCCCCCCCCCCCCCTAGGAAGAAGAAAACATTTTGGGCCCCCCCGCGCGACTGTAAATAGTATCTTTTGTCTATAAAATTGTTATTGCTCTATACGGTTTTTAGGTGAACCTCCACTTTTGATCACCTCTGCGTTTTATTTTTTTCCTTTTTTTTTTTCAACCAAAAGATCAATTTTGACATTTTTTTTTTTAACGTTTTTTTTTATAAACTGGCCCTCCTCATTGGAGTACAGGTGAGGTGGGAGGAGGGATGACGCCTGTCAGCCTGCTGGATAAGGTGGAGGGGACGGGCGGCCTTACCTTTTCTTCAGCGCACTGTGTAAGGCAGCAGTCTGTCAGTCCCGTCCTGGTCCCGCCGTTAGAATTTTAACTGCATGCCTTCCGCATGCACGCAACGGCGCCGCGCTACCACCTGACCACCTGACCTGAGACGCGGAGGAGGGAGGAAGGGAGGGCGTGCGTGCCAAGGGGACCAGACAGTGTCAGACACTTCGGGCGTGTCGGCGCCACCCCCCCCTCTGCAGCGCCGGGGTGCCGTGCAGATCAGCATCCCCGCACACATCATTCACGATCAGGCCGGCCCTGGTCGCTATGGCGGTAGTTCCGCCACTGGCTGGAAACGGGGGATAATTGCCAGGTCACACGAGCCCCCCTTTACGGAGCCTCGCGGCCCCCCAGGGGGGCGCGCCCCACTATTTGAGAAGCACTGGTCTAGGGGAACAATAATAGAAGATTTACTTACCTGATCTTCCACTCCTCCCTGTTATTAGACCGGTCCCCTTAGGCCAGCCATAGATGGAGCAAATAATTTCCTGCTTCCATTCGATTCCCCCATCAACACAGACAACATTAACAGGGGAATCCCTCCGACGTGTAAAATCTGGCAGGCTGGTTGTACCCAAGTTGATTGATCAACTTGGGTACATTCAGCCTGCCCATACATGGTTCAAATTTCAGTGGGTTCCTGCTGAACCGGCCGAGATATTCAAAACTTCTATGACCAGCTAGCCTCTTCTCCCCCAAACTCATGCAGTCTTGGAGTCTGTTCTCATCAAGGCCAAAAGCTCCATAGCCCTGCACTTGAAGTGTTGATGCCGAGGAACAGTCCGCCGCTGAAGTGTGAGTGAGTGCCATCTGCAGGGATAGCGGAGGATCGGGTAAGTAAAGGTGTTTCTCCTCTCCCCTAGATAAAGCTCTAACTCTTGCAGTGTGGGCACAGCCCCACTGCAAGGGACAGTTTTAAATTTTCCTGGAGTTGCGCTTTAAAGTGTTCCTAAAGGTTGAACGTACAAAATTCCGGATTTTCAAAAGAAAATCTTTCGAAATTCAGCTAGCCTTAAGCCCCATACACACGGTCACACTTTTTGCCAACCAGCTTCAAAATCTGCAAGTTTTCTAATTTGTCCGACCGCGTGTACGCTCCATCGGACCAACTTTTTCGGGTTTCATCCAACAAAAAGTTGGTTCTGCAAACGGACCAACTTTTCGGCAACAAAAGTGCCTTGTCTGACCGTGTGTACAGCAAGCCAACCAACTTTTGTACAAAGTGCAAATACGCATGCTCAGAACCAATGTTAAAATCAACCAACAATAGCAGAAGTTAACCAAAGGGTGGCGGTAAAGAGCAGAAAAACCACGTGATGTTGGGTAATTTTTAGAAAAGTTTGCAGAAAAGTCTGAGCGTGTGTATGCTATGGGTGTGACCGGACAAATCAATTAGGACAAAAATCCAAGGGAAAGTTTGTTGTATGTCTGACCGTGTGTACGAGCATTTAGACCTTTCTAATGAGGATCAGTTCAGGTGAGAGTGTGGCCAAAAGGGGATTGGCTGAGGTGTCTGCAATCACACAATTTGTTCTAATCAAATTTAACTTTTTATGTGGTCTGATCACGATTGGTATATTGTATCACAACCTTATTCACAGATATTTGTATGAAGGACTGTCATACAGTGATTTTGGATCATAATTCTACAATTTACATGTAGCACTATTTTTGGTTGTTGTTTCTTTAGGTATATGAAACAAAGCAGCATATTTCTAGACACATTACCAACCAAATGTCGTCAATAAAATATCTGCATAATTTAAAACTCCGTGCCTGTCTGCATCACAGCTTATAGTAGATAATAAATAAATGGTAGAAATAAATATTTGCAGTGTGCGCTTGTTCTGCCTCTCCCTCCTCCCCCACAGCAGTGTCTATAGACAATCATCACTCTAAATCCAGTGTGGTCTCTGCTTGTCGACTGCTTGATCCCGAAATAGTGCCAGACTCGCAGAGCGTACTCTCCTGGCACCTCAGCTTGTCTGCTTCTCTTTGGCTTCCCACGATCTCCCAGGGCCCGCTTTTCCATCTGCAGCCTTTTTATTTTATTGTTATTTTTTTTTTTAACCACAGCAGGGACAACTGAGTCCTCCGTCACTGTACTGCTCCACATCTCTGACTCATTTTTAAAGGTCCTTTAATGAGTCTCAGGTGCTTTCTGTCACTCCTGAGACTTAACTGTTTCTCTGCTGCTGTGGGATCCGCTGGCTGCTGTATGCCCTGATACCAAAGGGGCCGTTCAACCATTGCTATATTATCAAGTCAGTTATCCTAAGTCCATGACAGGTAAATAAATAGGACAAAAGAATTAGTCAGGGAAAGCCAAGTCATGTATAAATATATTGCATAAAAAAATTGTATTTGTTCTTATGTTTTAAAGAGCTCCAATCTAGAAAACATTTTTTTTAAGTCAGCAGCTACTTACCTGTCCAGGAATTCCGCAATGTCTGCACCCAGGGCCTATTCTTCAATCGGATTCAGATGCAAGTGCGGGCATTGTAAGTAAGGGAACCCTGGCCTGAAAAACAGCAACGTTTTTTACCATCTTAAATCGGTTACCCATTCATGACAGCTGTGACCACTAGTGATGTGTGATTGCTTATAGCTAATCACATGGTACAGGGTGCTCTGTTTGGCCCAGGTACCATGTGATAGCCTTGGGCCATTCGATATAATAATGATTTGAATCACACTAGCAAATCCACCAAGAAATGGGCTCAGGAAGAAGAAATATAGAGTTATGAACTTTCCTAGTCAAAGCCTTTATTTTCAACCCATAGAAATGTGGGAGGATTTGAAAAACAAATAATCTATGCAAGAAAAACATAACCCTAAAACATCTTGCATTGAGAAATTACCTAAAAAAAAGTTATACCAAATGCCCACAATAAGTCATTTCTACTGAAGGTGGTAATACCATCTTCTGAGTAGAGGGGGTAATTTTTTTAATATATTGTATGTAAGTATGTATATCTCTCTCTCGCAATAGCTTATCCGACATAATAATAAATTACATACTTTAGTTTAGAATTGTGATAACAGTCCTGCTGTCCTAAAGAAAAAAAAAAAAAAAGTATTGTCTACGCTGAAATAATTTTCCAGGAGAAAATGCTGTTTCAGTCTCCCACCAGTACTGCTCAAACATCCAAAAACGAGTGATTTCTTTGGGTGAGCCAAGTATCTGTTTTTGTTACCTTTTATTTACTTATCAAAGCTGAATAGGAGAATTGCCTGCTGTCCTCCACATCACGCACTACCGGCACCCACACTGGCTCGGCTGACATTTGGATCTGGCCTAGGCATGATTAAGGGAGCGAGAACAGTCGTTGGTGAGTCACAAAGTTCTACAAGATGACAGAAACATCCCACACCAGCAAATTATTCTTGTTGCTAAAGTTTTAAAGCTGAACTCCAGGCAGATATTCAGGAACACCAATTATTGCAGTTATACACACATAGCGTTTTTCTTTTACGCAAAACATTTTGGACTCATCTGACAAGATCACCCTCTTCCACATGTTTTCCTGTGTCCCCCACATGTCTTCTCACAAACTTCAAACGGGACTTCTTATGGCTTTCTTTCTTCTTGACACTTTTATTTAACCACTTCCCATCCGGGCCAATTCTGGCACTTCGTTCCTACGTGTAAAAATATTTTTTTCTAGAATATTATTTAGAACCCCCAAACACTAATATATATATATAATGTATTTTTTTAGCATAGACCCTTGGGAATAAAATGGCGGTCGTTGCAACTTTTTATGTCGCACAGTATTTGCGCAAAATACACAAAAAAAATTGTAAAGTTAGCCCAATTTTTTGTATAATGTGAAAGATGATGTTACGCCCATAAATAGATACTTAACATGTTACGCTTTAAAATTGCACACTTTCGCGGAATGGCTCCAAACTTCAGTACTTAAAAATCTTCATAGGTGACACTTTACATTTTTCTTAATGTTTAGCGTTACAGAGGAGGTCTTGGGCTAGAATTGTTGCCTTTGCTCATGTGAGATGTGAGCGACGTTTACATATGTGGGCGGACTTACATATGCGTTTGCTTCTGTGCACGAGCAAGTGGGGACGGGGGCGCTTTTAGATTTTTTTATTATTATTCTTTATTTTACTTTATTTTTATTTTTACACTTTCACTTTAAAAAAAATATGTTGATCACTTTTACTCTTATTCGAAGGAATGTAAACACCCTTTGTAATAGGAATGGTTCAATAAGACCCCACATCTCTCCTCCAGGTTGGAAAGGCTGAGCTAAAAAAATCTGTAGCTGCGGGCAGTATTCAGATATCCCCACTCATATGACGTACCTTGAGCGGGAAGTGGATAAAGGCCAGATTTGTGGAGTGCACAACTAGTATTTATCCTGTGGACAGATTCTCCCACTTGAGCTGTGAATCTCTGCAGCCCCTTCAAAGTTACCATGGGCCTCTTGACTGCTTCTCTAATTATTGCTCTCCTTGCCTGGCCTGTCAGTTTAGGTGGAAGGCCATGTCTAGATAGGTTTGTAGTTGTGCCATACTCTTTCCATTTTTGAATGATGGATTGAACAGTGCTCTGTGAGATGTTTTAAGCTTGGGATAACTTTATCCTTGACCTGTCTGGTGTTCCTTGGCATTCATGATGCTGTTTGTTCACTAAGGTTCTCTACCAAACATCTGAGGGCTTCACCGAACAGCTGTATTTATTCTGTGATTAAATTATACACATGTGGACTCTAGTTACTAATTAGGTGACTTCTGAAGGCAATTGGTTCAACTAGATTTTAGATAGGGGTATCGGAGTAAATAGGGTTGAATACAAATGCACGCCATACTTTTCAGATATTTATTAGTAACAAAAATTGAAAAGAATTTATCATTTTCCTTTCACTGCACAATTATGTGCCACCTTGTGTTGGTCTATCACATAAAATCCCAATAATTTTTTTTTACGTTTTTGGTCGTAACATGACAAAAGGTGGAAAATTTCAAGGGGTATGAATACTTTTTACTGTAAGTGCACATTTACGCTTCAAAAATGCTCAAGAAACCACAATCGAGAACATGCATTTCAACTACACTGAGCAGTGAATGAAATGTGCTTGGAAGGAAGTCTTTAGACAGCAAGATTGAGCAGGGAGGAGAGGTGAGGGTTAAAAAAAAAAAAATTATTAATCGATGTTACACAGGAATGAAAGTCGCGCTGTAGGTCACGTGGAATTCATGTGGCTGTGGTAGAGACAGTCTATAGCAGTCTTTTTAAAGAGTGTCACATGGTACAAAGCCACAACTAAATCTGTAATATTAAGCGATCTTCAGACAACTGAGCAACATGGTACAGAGATATGATCTATGTTGGGACTGATCATTTCATTAAGTTCTAGCGAAAAGAAAGTTAGGAGTTTAGCTTTAATTTGTAAATTAAGCATTTATGGGGAACAACATCAAAAGCTGTGGCGAAATTTAGATACAACACATCCACAAGCATTCATTTATCCAGATTTTAGCTTACTTCTTCGTAGAATGTTAACAGGTTGGTCTGGCAAGAATGATCCTTCATGAACCCATGCTGGTTACTACTGATACCCTTTTTGTCAGCAAATTCTTGGATATATTTTCTTATCATCCCCTCTAATAGTTTACATACTATTGATGGTAGGCTGACTAGTCTTTAGTTTCCGGGTATGCATCTTACCCCTTTTTTAGAGTATCAGTAAGACCTTATCTTTTCGCCAATCAGGTGGTACCATTCCAGTTTGTAAGCTGTCTTTAAAGATTGTGAATAATGGCTTTGCTCTAACATGTTACATTCATTGAGGACTCTCGGGTGTAACCCTTCTGGTTCTGGTGTTTTTTTTTTCACATTAAGTTGTTTTAAGTTTTTTTTTAATACTGGCTTCTATTGGCCACAAATGTATATTTTGTGTTGTGTTACTAACCATAAAGTCTTGTTTGTTATACCCCTCCTTGTCTCCTTTAAAAACTGAGTAGAAGAATGTTTTTAATGAAGGTTCTTTTCTCTTTGTCACTAACCAACTCTCTAGTCAACATGTGGTATGTGACAAAAATACATATCTGTATGAAGTATTTGTAGGCTTACCCCTATGACCAAAAGCAATATGAATAATGACTTACAGAGGTATCAAAGTGCTATTGTGCAAGTATAATGCATATTGAATAAATCCAATTAAAAAATGTGTTATATATTGTAGCTTACCCATCCATAGACATAGTGCTGCATTTGTTTTTTTCTTCTAAAAACATTTTTAACAAGTAACAAACAAATACACGCTGATCCTGCCAGTATTGCAAAATTCTCACTTCCTGTGAGCTGAACTAAAAACACAAATATATTCATCTAATTTCTTTAAATTTCTAATCCCCCATGTAATGAAGATAAAGCGAAGATGTGATGTCCAGCTATGGCTTCCTCCATAGAACAGCTGAATAAGTGAGCACAGCCCCCAAGGGACCGGAAGTGGTATTTGTAGGATCACCAGTATAAAATAAAATAAAAAAGCCTAAAATAAATTAAATAATGCAACCGCCACATCTATGGACTAGTAAGCCACATGATATTTTTTTTTAAGGGTTTAGATTTGTTTGAAAATGTAAATAAATTGAGCATTTACATGGTATTGCATGTCCTAGACCAGAAACTGCTAATCTGTCGATCTAATTGAATTTTTGTGAGTATTTCCTCTTACTGTACTTTTTATTTTGGCACAATAAAATGGCTGCAAGCAAAGGCGTCTTTTAGAAAAAGCAGGTTTTCAGTGTTTATCATACACATAAAAATAGACAAGCACGCAACCCCCAACAGGATAGCAGGAGACGGGAATGGTGACTTAGCATTACTGCATGCTGCTTAATTCATTTACACCAACCTTTTAACCCCGAAAAGTATGCAGTGTTCCTTACTATGTGTGCAACTTGTGAGTCCTTAATATGCTCTTGCTTGGGGCAATGGATTAGCTGAAATTGTCAGTGGCGGCTGATTGGGAGGCTGGATCGGGACCCTATCACTGCAGGGCGTTTATAACACATTTCTTGGCTATGTGATAGCACAGCCCTAGCAAGACGTGTGATAGTGATCAGCTTCTGTCCGTCATACCACATAGCAGACACCAGTAGTCACACACCTGTCAGCTAAGGGTGATTGCTTTTTTTTATAAAGTCAAACTTTTCACCTTTTTTCTCCTAATTACAAGGTCATCTTGTCTGTATAATGTTCAGCTTTTACATTCCATTTAACAGTAGAGACTCAGAATGTTGAAATACGTGTTTTTTAGGGCTTGATAGTGCTCTGCGTACTTAATAATTAAACTAGTGTAACATAAAATCACTGAGGTTGTTTATGCACGTCAGTCTGATTCCAGCATTAATTTTCTATCATGCAGTAGAAACGATGCCACCACAATGATGCGGGCAGTATTTTTAATAGTACAATTTAGTAATGATTCTCGGTCATGTTTATTAAAGGGTGAATTCACCTTTTCAGAAAAAATGAAAAAGAGAACTAACTACTTACAGCCTCCCCACCTTTCTGGTCCCTGCTTCACTTACCTCGGGTGATTCGCTGCCATTGCCCATACAGCTAGTGCAGCAGTCCAGGAATTTAAATGCCATGCTCTTCTCTCCCCCTTCTTTCTGTAAGGTTTCTGGGACATATCAGAGCATCTCTCTGTGCTGGGGCTGACCAATTCAGAATTGCTCCAATCTGTCCTGAAAACCCTGCAGAAAGAAGTGGGAGAAGAGTGTGAATTGCCAATCACTGAATGGCTGTGGGCACTGACAGCCCATGACCCACAGAGGTAAGTACAGCAGGGATGGGGGAAGGATGTAGGGTGTTGGTTCTCCTTTTCTTTATTTTTGAAAAGATGAACCTACACCTTAAGTGGAGCTGAATTTCAAATTTGGGTCCACTTTAAACAGCTAGGAAACGGCGTGCTAGGATGGGGTGATGACCAACCTCAGTTTTATAGGAGGTCACCAATGTCAGCATAGTCTTCATTCACTTTGTCGGAAGACTTCACTGACATCAACTCCCCAGTGTACAGCTGCTGCTAAATTAAATCATCTGTTTTCCTAATTGCTAGTCTGTTTCAGTGACCGTTATCAAAGGTAGTATTTATCATTACTTGGGGAAATTTCCTCCCACTTCCTGTAGTGTGTAGAGGGCAATTCAAGTAAATTCAATTATTCCTAGTAGGGCAAAGATACCAAAAACTCATGACATGGTTCTTTATGCCTTATGCCGCGTACACACGATCGGATTTTCCATCAGATAAACCTTGGACGGAATTCTGCTTAAGCTTGGCTTGCATACACACGGTCACACAAAAGTTCTCTGAACTTTCGTCCATCAAGAGCGCGGTGACTTTCAACACGAGCCGGGAAACGGAAGTTCAGTGCTTCCAAACATGCGTCGAATTGTTTCTGAGCATGCGTCGGAATTTTGCGTGTTGGAATTGCTACAGACGATCGAATTTTCCCATAGGAATTTTTTACGTCTGAAAATTTGAGAACCAGCACTCAATCTTTTGTTGGTGGAAATTCCGACAGCAAAAGTCTGATGGATCATACACACGGTCGGAATTTCCCTACAAAAGCTCACATCGGACTTTTGCTGTTGGAATTTCCGATTGTGTGTACGGGGCATTACTCTGACCTAAATTTAAATAAATTAAGAAGCCGTTGAGTGACCTACAAACCTCTATCCAACATAAAATCCTAATAGACTGATGCTTTACAGGCAATCTCCAGTTAATACTGCAAGTGTATGTATCTAGTCCTGCCTTGGAACTATCTAGTATGGACCGTCTACTAAAGGCACCAAAGCAAATATCCAAGAGTCTAACATCTTTTAATGATAAAAACTGGTTAACGGCAAAAAATGTATAAAGCAACCAATGTGTTTTGGAGGTCAGATAAACTTCCCCTTCTTCAGGGCTCTTGTTAAAAATTATGCAACTTTGGGGAAGTAATGAAACGCCTCAAACACTTGTTACATAAAAAGCATCTTTATGACACAAGGTTTTAAGGTGTTCCATGACTTGAACACCACAAACAAATTATCTTTGGTTACTATACTATCTCCAGAATCTCATCATTTGAGAGCCCTGAAGAAGAAGGCGTTAGTCCCCAAAATGCGCTGGCTGTTATGTATGTTTTTGCTGTGAACCAGTTTCTTCCTTAAAAATAATTTAGACTTTTAGACGATTGATTTGGTGATGCTCATACTTGGATTTTCAGCTCAGAGTGACTTCTGTTCCCCAATTTGTGATGAGCTGCCAAACTAGAGATATGGTGCGCAATGATAATTTAATTGCACCTTTTGGAAAACGTGAATCCAATACCTTGTATTCAACTTTCTTTGGAACTACGTAGGGAAATGAAAACATTTTGAGAGATTTCCACTTTAACCTAACTCCTAAATTCTTAGCTTTAACCTCCTGACCTTTTGATTCTAACCCTGACTGACACTGAGGGTAAAATAGTGACTTGGAGAAAATGATTGGCATACATTAATGCTGTATCATGTATTGGTACAGACTTAGATATACACTGCTGTCAATGTGTGTAATGCTACATTGGTGTATTCCAGTACAATAAAAATAAAGAAAATTAAAGAAAAACAGTAGTAAGACCAAAGATAAATAGTAACCTGTGCAAAGATATCAAAGTATATATATTTCTTTATTTAGTTAGAATTCTTCATATGAAACCTCTATAGAAATAAAAACAAAACTACTAAAAATGGAAGTGAAGAAAATAATTAAAACCTGTGTATATTGATTGTTTATATTGATATGTAGGTATGTGTTTCAATTTTTTTTAATCCAATGGACAGACATTTAGTAGATTGTGATCTGTACTGCAAGTGAAATAGTTTGGACTAAATGTAAGTCCAGTGACTGTGATTATGTAAAGCCCTCTAGGGCATGACTTGCTGAACATTATGCTTCTGTACCCATCATTATTCACACCCCCTGGCCAGATGTATGCCTATTGCCATGCAGTCAGTGGCACATGTTTTCGACACCTAGATTTCAACTGATTGCCTGGCTTCACTTTATCTATTCTGTCTGAGAAACAGGGTGGCAGCACCCCATGGGGGAGTAATTGGGTTTCGAGACAGAAGTAGAGTCTTTAGTCACAAATTAAGTGTTGGTGAATTGTTTTTAAGCTGCATAGTTAGAACTTGGCAATGATTTCTGTAAACATTGGAAAAGGAAATGGTTGATTTAATGGAAGATTAGACAAACTGTTCGTAAGATACTAGCAGTGCTATATCCAGTGTTCTGAAGAACATTTATCTTTAGCACTCCTATGCTGGGGCTAAAGTAGGCTTTAAAGTAGAACTGTGGCTAGGCAATAGACCTTAACTAGCCATAAATGGGTAAACGGGCCTTTAATGACCTTTGTCACTACAAGCACTGTGGAATAATTCATCCTAAAAGTTCACAGAAAACTGAAGTTGGTTCTTTCAGCAGCTCAGCTTTTTCTGTTTTGTGTTTACATTAGATTGGTAGGTTGCAAGGCTGCTGATTCACTGCAAGGAAGCTAAGCTGCTAAAGGGAGTCCAGTGGGGATAATCTACTAAAACTGGAGAGTACAAAATCTGGTGCAGCTGTGCATTGTAGCCAATCAGCTTCTAACTTTAGCGCATTCATTTAAGCTTTGGCAATAAAACCCAGAAGCCGATTGGTTTCTATGCACAGGTGCACCAGATTTTGACCTCTCCAGTTTTAGACAATCAACCCTTTCAGCTGTAAAATTTGCAGCCAAATGGTAAGACCTATAAATCTGCAATTTTTAAGGATAACCTGAGAAAGATAGTGAGATGCCTAAACATATTGGTTTAAATTTCAGTCTTGTCTTCTTTAACCATGTCCTCTTTAAGCCTTGTCTCTAAACCACAGACACCCAATTTAGATTGTATGCCTAACTGGGTGGAATACTGATCTTCAGTTGTGATTGTATGCCTACAGGGCAACTGCTATTGCTCTATAAAATCCCCCTGACCTTCCATTCCTAGTCCCTAGGCTAATCTAACCTAGAAAACCCCACTGCCCATCCTGGTGCAAGTTTACCTCTCCATTTGGGACATGCTGTAAGGGAATGGCTCTATTTATGTTCATTACTGAATTACTGTGAAGGCACAGCTGACTCCAGAGAAGATTTCATCTTCCACTGCCGCAAAATAGGGAAATATGCTATGGGCGAGGTTTATTCTACAGTGCCTTGAAAAAGTATTCGTACCCCTTGAAATTTTCCATGTTTCGTCATGTTACAACCAAAAACGTAAATGTATTTTATTGGGAATTTATGTGATGGACCAACACAAAGTGGCACATAATTGTGAAGTGGAAGGAAAATTATAAATGGTTTCCCATTTTTTTTTTTTTTTTTTTTACAAATATCTGTAAAGTGTTTACTTTGATACCCCTAATGCCCTGTACACACGAGCGGAATTTCAGTCGGAAAAAAGTTGGATGGTTTTTCCAACGGAATTCCCCTTTCACACGGTCACACCAAAGTTCTCTGAACTTTCGATAGTTAAGAACGTGTGACTGTACAACACTACGACGAGGCGAGAAAAAAGTACAATGCTTCCGAGCATGCGACAAATTGTTTCTGAGCATGCGTGTGTTTTTTACCGTTGGAATTCCATACAGACGAACGGATTTTCCGATAGGATTTTTTCCGTCTGTAAAATTGAGAACCTGCTCTCTATCTAGGTCCGTCAGAAATTCCAACAGAAAAATTCTAACCGTGTGTACATGGAATTAGGCTACTTTCACACTGGGGCTGCCCAAAGGTTAGAGCTAAAGCGCCACTCGTTTTTAGCGGCGTTGTTTAAACTGCACTTTTTGGTCGTTGGTGGCACTTACGGGGTTGAAAGTGCCAGTGTTGCGGTGCTTCAGAGGACCTTTTCAGGCATTTTGGAAGTGCTGCCCATTAATTTCAATGGGCAGGGCGCTTTGGGAGCAATGTATACAGCGCTCCCAAACCGCTCCAAAAATGCTGCTTGCAGGGCTTTTTCTAACGTCCTGAAAATGCACTGTCCCAGTGTGAAAGCACCCAGGTAGCATGGGAGTTCGTTTTCAGGTGCTTTACAGGCGCTATTTCAAGCGTTAAAATGCCTGAAAACTGCCTCAGTGTGAAAGGGGGCTAGCTAAAAACTAGTGGAACCAATTGCCTTCAGAAGTGACTTAATTAGTAGAGTGCCCCATTTTTGGTGTCAGTGGTAGGAAATATGCCCCATCATTGGTGTCAGTGGGAGAAATACTATGCTGTATCAGTGGGGGGCTTAGTGCCCCAAGGGCCAGATAAAGGCAAGCAGAGGGCCACATCCGGCCCCCGGGCCATGGTTTGTAGACCACTGGCTTAGATCAAAGCATATTCATGTTTTAGAATGGGCCAATCAAAGTCCAGACCTAAATCCAATTTTTATGCTGGCCATACACTATACAAAAAATCAGCCGAACCCATTGTCCAAAAAAACGAACATTCGTCCATAAGAGCAAACGATAGTGCCATCATGTAATGACCGATAAATCGTTCATTGGACATAAATGAATCAGTTTTTTTACATATACCTAGTGCAAACAGTTCGGACGGGAACCACGTTAACCTTTCAATTTATCGTTTGTTCGGCAGAAAATTTCCAAAATTGTCCTTCGTTTTTTCGGCTCAAAAACGTTCCAACAATTATTGATTAACCATTAACTGGCCGAAAAACGAACCACCTGGCTGAATGATAAATGACCAAATTTCGGCCAATTTTTCAAATTGTGTATAAGAATCTGTGGCGAGACTTGGAAATTGCTGTTCATACGCTCTCCGTCCAATCTTACAGAACTTAAGCTATTTTTCAAAGAAGAATAGGAAAACGTTTCACTCTCTAGATGTGTAAAGCTGGTAGAGACATCCCCCAAAAGACTTGCAGCTGTAACTGCAGCAAAAGGTGGTTCTACCAAGTATTGACTCGGGGGGGGGGGGGGGGGGGCTGAATACAAATGCATGCCACATCTTGCAGTCAGTTCCCAGATATTAAATGGTGAACATTTTTGAAAAACATTTATCATTTTCCTTCTACTTCACAATTATGTGCCACAATAAAAAACTTTTACGTTTTTGATTGTAACCTGACAAAATGTGAAAAATGTCAGGGGGTATGAATACTTTTTCAAGGCACTGTAGGTTAGCTTCATTTAGGGAGCTAAAGAGAAGGTGCTAGGGGACTTGAAAAAGAGAGAGTGTCTGTAATTTGTTGATCCAGCTAGAAAATCCCTAAAGACTCCAAAAGCTCTATTTAGAAAGCAAAAAAAGTGGTGTGGTCTTACTACAGTCATAAGGATGCTCTAAGAATAAAACAAACAAAAAACAAAAGAAAAACAGGACATACAAAGCCAAACAAATGGCTTGCTATTCACAGTAGTGAATGAAAGGAAAAATTAACCAGAGGAGTGGAGCCTGATCATTTCTAAAGCGAACCCAAGTGGCTTACCATTCACAAAAGCAAATCAAAGAATAACAGCTTATGGATGGATTTTAAGGGGAACCCCACAAAAAATATGGCTTGGGGTCGTCCCCAAACTTCATACCAGACCCTTAATGCTATGGTTCAGAAAAGGGGGTTGGGGGAGCACTTGCATCACTTCTCCTCTTCCCCTTTACTTTCTTGGCCTGCAAGGCTGCATGCTCATTTAAGGGTCTAGATAAGTGAGCAGGGCATCGGGACATGTAAGTATTAAGGCCCAGATTCACAAAAGAGATACGACGACGCATCTCCAGATACGCCGTTGTATCTATGCAACTGATTCATAGAATCAGTTTCGCATAGATATTCAGTAGATCCAACAGGCGTAAGTCTCTTACGCCGTCGGATCTTAACTGTAATTTTGTTTTTGCCCGCTAGGTGGCCCTTCCGTCGATTTCCCTGTGGAGTATGCAAATTAGCTAGATACGCGAATTCCCGAATGTACGCGCGGCCGACGCAGTAAAGTTACGACGTTTACGTTAGGCTTTTCCCGGCGTAAAGTTGCCCCTGGGTCTATGAGGCGCAGTCAATGTTAAGTATGGCCGTCGTTCCCGCGTCGAAAATTAAAAAAATTACGTTGTTTGCGTAAGTCGTCCGTGAATGGTGCTGGACGTAATTTACGTCCACATCAAAACCAATGACGTCCTTGCGACGTCATTTAGAGCAATGCACGCTGGGATATTTTAGGGACGGCGCATGCGCAGTTCGTTTGCGCAGGGAGGCGCATCATTTAAGTGATACACGCCCCCTACCTGCCGAATTTGAATTCCGCCGAGTGATTTACGTTACGCCGCCGCAACTTTACACGCAAGTGCTTTGTGAATAAAGCACTTGCCTGAAAAACTTGCGGCGGCGTAACGTAAATGAGATGAGATACACCGATCTCTGTGAATCTGGGCCTAAGTCTTTATGGTCAGGTCTTATTTTCAAATTTTTTGTAGGTGCAGGTGCTTTAACGCCATTTCTGTATATTTGCCAGGTCTACAAATCTACATACAAATATTGAATTACTCATGTATTGCAATTTATGTTGGCAGCAAACAAAAACAGGAGCCATTTTTTTTCTGCAAGATACTTAAAATTCAAGCTTTAAAGTGATATTAAAGCCTTGTTTATTATAAATAATAAACATGTTATGCTTACCTGCGCTGGTTTTGCACAGAGCAGCCCAGATCCTCCTCTTCTCAGGTCCCACTCTGGCGCTCCTGGCTCTTCCCTCCTGCCAGGTGCCCCTACAGCATGCAGCTTGCTGTGGGGACACTTAAGCAGGTGAGCTCCCGAGCTGCGGTTCTGTTTATCCATTCACACATGGAGCCGTGCCTCGGCCCCACCCCCTGTGTCTCCTGATTGGCTCATTGGCTCCCACTGCTGCCAAAAGCCAATCAGGAGTGCGAGTCCTGGGAGAGGCAAGTCTCTCGTGGACATCACTGGATCAAGATGGGGGGCTGCTGCATAGAGAAGTTTTTTTTACCTTCATGCAATCTTGTGCCTTTACAACCATTTTAAATGGCTTGGCAAAATACACAGAACATAGATCAATTTTGTTCTGGTGTGTACACCTTTTATTGTTATGTGTGCGTGTGTATTACTACTTAAATGTAACGTTTCATTTTCTTTCCAGCAGAGAGGTGAAAAGAACATTCTGCGGATTGGAATCCAGTCTCTGGGATCAGTGCTTTGGGGTGATGACATCTGCAGTGACGAACGCCCACACAATGTCCACAGCCTAACCAGATTTCTGTATGCTCTCCGAGGTCTCCTGCGGTCATCTCTGTCTGTGTGTTTCATTACACTGCCAGAACATCTCATCCAGGTGAGCTCAGACACGCTTCTGTTTTTTGGGCAGTGCACACCTGTCATCCATTGTTCTGACAACCCAGGCTGAGTACTGGCTCCTTTGAAATATGGATGATGGACAGGAAAGCACTTGGCCTCTTTTATCCTGTGTCATATTTGCAAAGTGCTAAATTGTCTGAGAGTGTAAGAGTGTTTCCTTTTAGTTCTGAACATGCAGATACTACCGTGTTGTATGGTAGGAGTACATATACAGGGAGTGCAGAATTATTAGGCAAATTAGTATTTTGACCACATCATCCTCTTTATGCATGTTGTCTTACTCCAAGCTGTATAGGCTCGAAAGCCTACTACCAATTAAGCATATTAGGTAATGTACATCTCTGTAATGAGAAGGTGTGTGGTCTAATGACATCAACACCCTATATCAGGTGTGCATAATTATTAGTCAACTTCCTTTCCTTTGGCAAAATGGGTCAAAAGAAGGACTTGACAGGCTCAGAAAAGTCAAAAATAGTGAGATATCTTGCAGAGGGATGCAGCACTCTTAAAATTGCAAAGCTTCTGAAGCGTGATCATCGAACAATCAAGCGTTTCATTCAAAATAGTCAACAGGGTCGCAAGAAGCGTGTGGAAAAACCAAGGCGCAAAATAACTGCCCATGAACTGAGAAAAGTCAAGCGTGCAGCTGCCAAGATGCCACTTGCCACCAGTTTGGCCATATTTCAGAGCTGCAACATCACTGGAGTGCCCAAAAGCACAAGGTGTGCAATACTCAGAGACATGGCCAAGGTAAGAAAGGCTGAAAGACGACCACCACTGAACAAGACACACAAGCTGAAACGTCAAGACTGTGCCAAGAAATATCTCAAGACTGATTTTTCTAAGGTTTTATGGACTGATGAAATGAGAGTGAGTCTTGATGGGCCAGATGGATGGGCCCGTGGTTGGATTGGTAAAGGGCAGAGAGCTCCAGTCTGACTCAGACGCCAGCAAGGTAAAGGTGGAGTACTGGTTTGGGCTGGTATCATCAAAGATGAGCTTGTGGGGCCTTTTCGGGTTGAGGATGGAGTCAAGCTCAACTCCCAGTCCTACTGCCAGTTTCTGGAAGACACCTTCTTCAAGCAGTGGTACAGGAAGAAGTCTGCATCCTTCAAGAAAAACATGATTTTCATGCAGGACAATGCTCCATCACACGCGTCCAAGTACTCCACAGCGTGGCTGGCAAGAAAGGGTATAAAAGAAGAAAAACTAATGACATGGCCTCCTTGTTCACCTGATCTGAACCCCATTGAGAACCTGTGGTCCATCATCAAATGTGAGATTTACAAGGAGGGAAAACAGTACACCTCTCTGAACAGTGTCTGGGAGGCTGTGGTTGCTGCTGCACGCAGTGTTGATGGTGAACAGATCAAAACACTGACAGAATCCATGGATGGCAGGCTTTTGAGTGTCCTTGCAAAGAAAGGTGGCTATATTGGTCACTGATTTGTTTTGTTTTTGAATGTCAGAAATGTATATTTGTGAATGTTGAGATGTTATATTGGTTTCACTGGTAAAAATAAATAATTGAAATGGGTATATATTTTTTTTTTGTTAAGTTGCCTAATAATTATGCACAGTAATAGTCACCTGCACACACAGATATCCCCCTAAAATAGCTAAAACTAAAAACAAACTAAAAACTACTTCCAAAAATATTCAGCTTTGATATTAATGAGTTTTTTGGGTTCATTGAGAACATGGTTGTCGTTCAATAATAAAATTAATCCTCAAAAATACAACTTGCCTAATAATTCTGCACTCCCTGTACATACAATATATAGCTGTTTATTGATACAGCTAGCCCATATAAGCATTAATTGAATCTGTATGTATAGATCCAAGTGTGCATGTTAATAGATTAGTGCACTTTTGTAAACCCAATTTTTTATTTTATTTTTTGATGTCACAATGTAGAGTAAAATATTTCCTATCATCTGTGCCCAGTCTTGCCACAAAGAGTTAATCCAGCTCTGAGCAATCCTCTTTTCGTTTTTCAGTGAAATAAAATGGACTTACAGAGAATAACCTTAGTCCGTTCTGCCCCCTTGCTGTGAATGACAAGTTATTTACATATCTCATGCACTAGCCTGGAGACAGGCATTATTTTTTAATTCCCAACCCCCCCACTCCTTTTCTAAAGTCATGTGGTTACTTTTCTGGATTTTGACTGGATGTTACTGATCATAGCAGAATTCAGTGTAAGTAATACACAGGACAAACTGCATGTTGGAAAGGGGAGTGTAGAGGTGGGCGAGGAGTCTACTGATATCACAAATCCACCCACAGAGCTCCAGACAACAGATCCACCCACAGAATCTGCAGTTTTTCAGTTCTTATAACAGACACTGGGGAGACATATGACAGGTAAGGATACATGCAGGAGGCATCTATATCCTTATAGATCAGCACTATGGCAGTAGTTTAGAAAGGATGAGGGTGAGTTTACATCCACTTTAAGCCCACATTCACACCTGAGCAGTTTCTTATGCATTTCCCAAAGCTCAACATGAAGCTTCTCAATATATACAATGGTTCATACCTGGGCATTATGCTGGTCATGTAAAAAAGCACAGGAGACTTTTTTTTCAGACAGAATGGCAAAATTCAATTGGAGTGACCTGAATTTTTTTATATTTTTGCACCTAGCAACTCCTCTCCTGGCAACATCAGGCCATTCTGTGACGTTGAGACTTTCACCCACCAGGTGAGGGCCCGCAAGAACCTCTGCGACCCTAGTGATGCCCTTTACAAGAACTGTGGCAAGCTGCAGAGGGTCTTGAAAGAAATTAGCAGAGCAGACGTAGCTCAAGAGCTTCATTAGCACAAGGCCCCACGACACCACAAAGATAACCAAGAAGGAGATACATGTACAACTACATGATGTCATGATACTGCTTCATTGCCCAAAAACAAAAATGCCTGTTTGAACCTGTAGTGCATTTGTGCCATATTGGTCTTGTTTTTTAAAATGTATCTGAGGAGTATTCTAGTCCATCGTTAGTGGCTAGAAGGGCCACAGAACTCTGCTTGGTCTCTTGCTGTTTTAGTTATAACTAGCTGTTGCAGTAAGGTGCACATGGAAGGGTAATGCACATCACAAACAGACAAAAAATTCCCAGCACACTTACCAGCTAGCCTGCAAAAAAACAAATTGACCCTCTCTATCAATTCAAGTAAAAACAAGTTTTAGTTTACACAATTGCAAATGTATGAGGAAACCACAGTGCCAAGGATCCTCTGTATACTATGGTCCTAACTCTAAATTTTTGAGAGTCTCCAAGTTGGAGCATATATAGAAGTGGATAAATTAGGAGCCAGTTTGCCTGGAGGGAGCCCACTCTCCTACTTAAAAGCATAGGGACACTTTGAACACTCAGCAAGAGCACAATGGCGGCTGAAGGTGTCCAATGTACCCCCACTCCAGTGAACAAGCTATAAAAAAAGATGGCAACCACCCCAATGTATAAAGTCTTTGCAGTAAGGTGCACATGGATGGAAATGCACATTATAGACAGTCACAAATTTCCCAGCACACTTATCCAGTTTTCCTGTTTCCACATATGTGTGTAACAAAAACCTTTGTTTCTAACGTGAATTATAAATTGGGTTGGTTGCCACTTCTTTATATGCTCCAACGTGAAAACTTTCAATGATATAGCGTTAGAACTACTTTATACAGAGGAGCCTTGACTTGGGCACTGCAGCTTCCACATACTGTAGATACTTGCATAGATTTGACAGCCCCAGCCCCATTTTGGCTGCACCTGAGCATTAAAGGTGAAGTCCAGCCTGAGCTTATTTGGCTGGGCTTCTTCTATGGGTCACAGGAGTGCAATTTGTTTTACACTCCCGTGACCCGTTTTCAGCAGAGAGCAGAGGTTTGAAAGCCGCTCTCTGCTGAGGTCACAGGAATCATTCCAGGCATCTCATTGTCATGACAATAAAGTCTGAATTGGTGCCTGGACTGATACCTGTCTCAGCCTCTCAGCGAGCAGCTGAGAGCCTGAGATGGCTGCTCCCCCGCCTCTCCACAGCTCAGTGCTCCATTGAGGGGGGGGGGGGCGCAGAGCGGAGAGATGCTGATTGACAGTCAGCAGCTCTCTGCTCGGGGATCTGTGAGAACCGAGCCATCGGCGGTGTTCGATCGATAGGTTCTAAGTGCAGAGGCGCCGGGGGAGAGATGCTGCATCTACCTAGGTAAGAATAAACCTGCAAAAAACAAGAAGACATGCTTCTCTTTTACAGCTAAGTGAAGTATGCATCTTTGTGATGGGGCAGTAGGGATAAGTACGCTTTGTCTAAAAGTGCATTATCCTTTAATCGTAAATCTAAAGTTATAGTATATTTGACATCATGTCGTTTCCTTAGGCAATTTATTTTTTTATTTTTTGCAAAGATTCTTACCTGGTGATCCTGCCAGTAGGAGCATTTATTGTTTCCTGACAACGTTAAGCCACTGCCTTGCAATTAGCATTGTCAGCCTGCTGTGTGCACTTCTCAGTTGGCCTTTGGACTGCCTATCAGCTTTGTGTATGCCTCCTGTGAGGCATTGACCTACTGTTGTAAAAATATGAAAAGTCCAGAAGGGTGAGCCATTGAATTGGCAGGAATTATATGTTTATACTGCATTTATCAGCAAATATTTATTGAAAAATTCATTCACATTTTAGTGTTTTTAATTGACGCAATAGAAATCACTCTCTTGCATAAGAAGATTACAATTTATATATATATATATATATATATATATTTTTTCATTCATTTATTTTTTGCCACTTTTAAAGGCTGCGTGACTTCGGCGGCTGTTGTCCGACGTTAAACAAAACTGTATTTCTGTGGCACGTCAAGTCTTTGTGCTCATCTCTTTACACCATCATGTGTCTGACATACTAAGATGCTGTATTGTGTTTGATGGGATAAGAATCTAGTTTATTTGTCTGGGATTTGAGCCTTATATTATAGAAAGAGAGACTAAAAGTGCTTTTTCTTTACTTGCTCTCCTGTACAAAAACGTTTTAGGCCTGACCTATATAACCCTTCTGTCTCGGAGAGAGTGCTTTTCTTGGCAGGGGCTGTCAGTTGTGCCGGAGTGTGTGCTAACATTTAGCTCCGTCTCTAGAACGTAGTGCACCAATCTCAGTTTTCTTTTTGCTGTTAGGCTATTTTTCCTGTAAGACCTGTACTGAAAAAAATGTAATATAGGTTATTTTACCAGTCTGATGGCTTTAGATGTTTAGAATCATGTACACTGGTTTTATAGAATTTTCTTTTAAAAAACAAAAAACTTTTCGAGCCGCAGTGATATGCTGAAAATATCGAGACCAAGAGTTTGTTTTTCTTCCCTTTAATATGTAAAGCAAATCTGCCACTTAACATAAAAAACCTGCTTCAGCTATAATTTAAAGACACCTAGAAGTGTTTGCAAATACCTGCCTGTGCCCTTGTGCCCAAATACCAAGCCATTGTGACTGGCAAAGCATGTCTTGCTAGTATTGAAGATTTCCTGATCCCTCCCACTTGCCACACATCCCTTCTGGCCACTGAGTCCACTCATCATGATGACTGGACAATACGAGTGGCTCAGAGCACTAAAGTTTAAACTTTACCAGAAAGTATCAGAGTTTTGCCCATCAGACTAGTTTTGTGTTCAGGCATAACAGCCCTCAAAATTTCCACTCGCCTACTAGCATTTGGCGAGTGGATTTAAGCTGGAGGCGAGTGAATACAGGGCTGCATGACCAATCTCCCTCCAATCTGTGCCTACACCTAGAGTCCCGATGAGATTGGCGGCCAAAGAGGAAAGGTGCATGCTCGGGAAAAGTAGTCTGGTGAGCAGTACACAGGTGCTCTACTTACAATTCTCATTAAGCCATGGGACCCAACAGTATGACCTCTCTGAGCCTGCCCCCCTCCCCCGGCCCCCGACCAATGTAGCTGGAGAGCAGAAAGTAATGAGTGAGGTGGAGGATTGCAAAAATTACCACTCCGGTGCAGCGCTCACTGAAAGCTGCCCTGACATGAGAGCGGCAGCCTTCTTGTTTGTGCCGTTTTCTTCTCCTTGTGCTCTATGTAAGTGTCCAACAGTTTAGCCTGAACAGACTGGTCTCAATGTGTGCTGTGCGCTGTCAGTGTGCGCTGTGCTATGGTGTCAATGGCTGTGCAGTTGTGTGGATCTCAGCACTGGATTGTACTCCCTCCCGCTGTGCTGCAGCTCCTCTCCTCTCTGCCAGCCTGAATAAAAGGGGGAAGTGGGAACATGCAAGCGTGGAGCCGCACACACAGGCTCCTGATGATGAGATGAATGAGAGTGAGAGAGGATGGATGGGAGTTGCAGAGGAGACAGCAAGAGAATGGGGAAGAGACCCAGTTCTAGTGCCCTGTCCCTCTGGTTTGCCCCCAGTACCCTGTCCCTCTGGTTTGCCCCCAGTGCCCTGTCCCTCTGGTCTGCCCCCAGTGCCCTGTCCCTCTGGTCTGCCCCCAGTGCCCTGTCCCATTTTGTTAAAGTTGTTGTTGGTAATATTTAATTTTGTAACTTGATTCTGCATAAAACATTGTCATTCCATGAGATAATCTACGAGGGCGTGTTTACGGGTGCAATTAGGCGCAGGGCAGTGTATGAATTAGGTGGGGCAACTGGTGGCGAGTAACTCTTGAGGCCTGGCTAGTAGCTAAGGACTTGAAATTTTGAGCCCTGGGCATAACATCAGACCTTGGAGGCAGCAGGTATGAGGCTCCTACACTTAAAATCTAACCTCAAAATGTCCCCATTATAACATTGTAAAAACAAAATAAGTTACAGTATGCAAAATAAAGTGGTTTAGAAATATCTTTGTGAAAGTTTTTATATTATTTGGTTGTTGTGAAACTTTTCTGTGTAGCCCATCATGGTGTGGCTATTTTAGTTTGAAGAGAACCACCTTCAGGTTAGTTCACCTTTACCAAAAAAGGGGTGTCTGTAGATAAAAACATATCATAAAATTACTAATCAATATTATACACTGCTCAAAAAAATTAAAGGAACACTTTGAAAACATATCGGATCTCAACGGGCAAAAATCTCATGCTGGATATCTATACTGATATGGACTGGGTAATGTGTTAGGAATGAAAGGATGGCACATCATTTGAAGGAAATGAAAATTATCCACCTGCAGAGGGTTGAATTCAAAGACACCTCAAAAATCAAAGTGAAAAAATTATGCTGCAAGCTAGTCCATTTTGCTGAAATTTCATTGCAACAACTCAAAATGGTCCTCAGTAGTTTGGCCCCCAAGTGCTTGTATGCCTGCATGACAACATCAGGGCATGCTCCTAATGAGACTACGGATGATGTCCTGGGGTATTTCCTCCAAGACCTGGACCAGAGCATCACTGAGCTCCTGAACAGACTGAGGTGCAACCTGGCGGCACCGGATGGACCAAAATATAATGTCCCAGCTGAGTTCTTTTGGATTTAGGTCAGGTGAGCATGGGGGCCATTCAATGGTATCAATTTCTTCATTCTCCAGGAATTGGCTGCATGCTCTCGCCACATGAGGCCAGGCATTGTCGTGCACCAGGAGGAACCCAGGACCCACTGCACCAGCGTAGGGTCTGACAATGTGTCCAAGGATTTCTTCCCAATACCTAATGGCAGTCAGGGTGCCATTGTGTAGCCTGTAGAGGTCTGTGTGTCTCTCCATGGATATGCCTCCCCAGACCATCACTGACCCACGACCAAACCGGTCATGCTGAATGATGTTACAGGCACCATAAAGTTCTCTGTGGCTTCTCCAGACCCTTTCACGGCTGTCACATATGCTTAGAGTGAACCTGCTCTCATCTGTGAAAAGCATGGGGCACCAGTGGCGGACCTGCCAATTTTGGAGTTCAATGGAAAATGCCAATTGATCTCCACTATGTCCGGCAGTGAGCACAGAGCACACTAAAGGACGTCGGGCCCTCAGGCCATTTTCATGAAGTCTGTTTCTGATTGGTTGGTCAGACACATTCACACCAGTGGCCTGCTGGAGGTCATTTTGTATGGCTCTGGCAGTGCTCATCCTGTTCCTCCTTGCACAAAAGAGCAGATACCGATCCTGCTGTTAGGTTAAGGACCGTCTACGGCTCTGTCCACCTCTCCTAGAGTAACTGCCTGTCTCCTGGAATCTCCTCCGTGCTGGGAGACACAGCAAACCTTCTGGCAATGACACATATTGATGTGCCATCCTGGAGGAGTTGGGCTGCCTGTGCAACCTTTATAGGGTCCAAGTATCGCCTTGTGCTACCAGTAGTGACACTGACCCTAGCCAAATGCAAAACTAGTGAAAAACAGTCAGAAAAGATTAGTAGGGAAAAAAAATGTCAGACACCTCCACCTGAAAAAAAATTACTGTTTTGGAAGTTGTCTCATTGTTGCCCATCTAGTGCACCTGTTGTTCATTTCAATTAACAGCAAAGCAGCTGAAACTAATTAACGACCCCCTCTTCTACTACTTAATTGACCATATCAATATCCCAGGAGTTCTGATTCAAAAGTGTTCCTTTAACCACTTCCCGACCTCCGCATGTAAATGTACGTCCACAATATGGCACGTACAGGCACATGGGCGTTAATGTACGTCCTTGCCTATTAGCGGGTGGGGGGTCCGATCGGGACCCCCCCCGCTACATGCGGCGGTCGGGTTCGCTCGGGGAGCGATCCGGGACCACGGCACGGCTATTTATTTATAGCTGCTCCGTCGCGATCGCTCCCCGGAGCTGAAGAACGGGGAGAGCCGTATGTAAACACGGCTTCCCCGTGCTTCACTATGGCGGCGCATCGATTGTGTCATCCCCTTTATAGGGGAGACACAATCGATGACGTCAGTCCTACAGCCACACCCCCCTACAGTTGTAAACACACACTAGGTGCACCCTAACTCCTACAGCGCCACCTGTGTTTAACTCCCAAACTGCAACTGTCATTTTCACAATAAAGAATGCAATTTAAATGCATTTTTTGCTGTGAAAATGGCAATGGTCCCAAAAATGTGTCAAAATTGTCCGAAGTGTCCGCCATAATGTCGCAATAAAACTATCCCCTATTTTGTAAACGCTATAAATTTTGCGCAAACCAATCGATAAACGCTTATTGCGATTTTTTTTTACTAAAAATAGGTCGAAGAATACGTATCGGCCTAAACTGAGGGGAAAAAATGTTTTTATATATGTTTTTGGGGGATATTTATTATAGCAAAAAGTAAAAAATATTGCATTTTTTTCAAAATTGTCGCTCTATTTTTGTTTATAGCGCAAAAACTAAAAACCGCAGATGTGATCAAATACCACCAAAAGAAAGCTCTATTTGTGGGGAAAAAAGGACGCCAATTTTGTTTGGGAGCCACGTCGCACGACCGCGCAATTGTCTGTTAAAGCGACGCAGTCCCGAACTGTAAAAACACCTTGGGTCTTTAGGCTGCATATTGGTCCGGGGCTTAAGTGGTTAATTAAAAAAAGCAATAAACGTTTATTGATTGGTTTCCGCAAAAGTTATAGCATTTACAAAATAGGGGGTAGTTTTATGGCATTTTTATTAATATATATTTTTTACTAGTAATGTCAGCAATTATTTTTTCGGTACTGCAACATTATGGCGGACACTTCGGACACTTTTGACACATTTTTGTGACCATTGGCATTTTTATAGCGATCAGTGCTATGAAAATGCATTGGATTACTATAAAAAATGACACTGGCAGGGAAGGGGTTAACACTAGGGGGCAGGGAAAGGGTTAAGTATGTTCCCTGGGTGTGTTCTAACTGTAGGGGGGTGGCCTCACTAGGGGAAATGAATGATCGCCGGTCCTCGCTCTGTAACGAGCAATCGCATGATTTTGTTTACATTTGAGCACTGAGCACTTTGAAGCACTGGATGATCATATATGGATTTGGACTTTTTCACATACAAATACATTTTTAATGATTTCTGAAGATATTGTAATCATTCATTGTTTGATATAACTTATTGATTGATCACCTTATTGTATGTTTTGTAGATGTTTAAGATTTAAAGAGACAGGGCACTTTTTTCTTTATGTAGTTTGATTTTGGGTCCAGTATTCAGGATCTTTTTGGTGCAGCAGTAATTTACTCATATAAAAACCAAGAGCGATATATATATATATCTATCTTAATGTGGACTTAATAGGACTCCCAATATAAGGAAAATCCCCTCTTAGATAGTTGTCACTGAAACAAATGTCCCCTTCAGAAGATTTCATCTCCATTGCTGTTCTGGTGAAAACCAAAAATTTGGATTTACCCTCACTTCATTCCTGGTGACAATGGTGATTAGGACAATTAGGGATAAAGAATGTCATTAATGGTGACACAGTAATAAAAAACTGACAGTCGTCGTTTTACCCCTCACAAGTCTATCCAAATCCGAATAGAAGTTTTGCCTTTAGTTCTAATTTAACTAAGAAAACATATTCAAGGAGGGTAAATGCAGATTCAGAGGAGGTTCACTGCGGGTCAAAGACCCTTGCCAATTAACACTGATTTGTGTTAAAATCATCTCAAGATGATCCTCCATGCATTAGAAAGCACGCTGCATGCCTGTAAAACAAGCCCACAGCCTGTTGACACAATCCTGAAGGTTCCTGATCAGCAACAAAGTAGGTGTTGTATCCAGACAATAGCGACTCATGCCAACAGCATGGCATGAATCTAAAAAGTGGGCATCTGTATGAAGCACATAAATTGATTGTACACCCCTTTTTCTTTTTAAATAGCAAACATGTTATACTTACCTGCTCTATATGATGGTTTTTCACAGAGAGGCCCCAATCCTCCTCCTCACAGATCCCCAGCCGAAGCTCCTGGTTTCTCCCCCCTGCTGAATGCCCCCATAGCAAGCCACTTACTATGGGGGCATTCATGAGGGCTCGTTCCTGAGCTGACTCTGTGTGTCCAAAGACCCACAGAGCACAGCTCAGCCTCACTGGCTGTAATTGACAGCAGTGGGAGCCAATGTATACCACAAAGACTGTATCTGAGCCTATGAGGAGGAAGAGAGAGGCTCTGATCTCGTGTACATCACTGGATCGAGAATGGGCTCAGCTAAGTACAAAGTGAGCCTGGGGAGAGGTGGGGGGGGGGTGATCTGCACTAAGGCTTTTTACATTTATGCAGAGAATTCATTAAGGTAAGTAAAACTTTCAACCTTTAGAACCACTTTAAGCATTTGTGACATTACGTTGCACCACAAGCCAATGTATTACAATATTGTAGGATCATCCAATCTTCTTTCTTTTGGATAAAAGATTGCCTGTGCATGGCAAGCCTTGGAGCCTTCTAATGAAAAGCATCCAAGTCAAGTCCAAAATGAGGATATTGTTTGAAAACAAGGATTTAATCAAATGGCTTATATACAGCTAATTATTCCTCACACCTACTTTCCATACAGTGAAAGTTGTTTAGTATGCAACCTTTGGGAGAGACACACTTGGGCCTAGTTTACACTTGTGGCTGGGGGCAGTAAAAACAAGTGGCCATACAGGGGCATTCTCATGCCAGGGGAGTAGTAACGATCCTCCCTGTCACATTCGGTGAGCAATATTACCCACTAATGTGACTTCAAGGAAATTAGACTACACCGCAACCCCCAATGCAACCAATTGTGTGTGTTTTTAGGGGTTATAACAGGCAGTAATGCCTTCTCACCACCTGTCTTCTCATGGATTGCACTACTGCAATTGTGAACAATCCCTGTAAACGATCCCTTATATACTGTATGCTAGTTTTTTTCTGCAGTCCTGTTAATTGATAGCATACTGTAAAACATGCAGGCACAGAGCAGGGAAAGCTTCCAGTACATTTTGTGATCTGAACAATTTCTTTATTCAGAGCAGCTAAGGTATGCTAAGGAGCAATGGTCACATGCAGAGGTGAAAATTAGAACTTTTTTTTACAAAGTTTTGAGTATTGTGGCTAGTTTACATAAAATAGCATTTAGCTGAGTCCTTTGAGCCTTGTAGAGAATTATGAAAGGGTTACATTTTTAACAAGGCTGGTACAACACTAAGCCAGTGAGTAAACTGCCATTAGGCAGACAGAGAGGCGATTGCTTCCCCATACTCTGCATTACTGTGTTCCCAGAGCCCTGCTGTGTACTTGCCCTGCTTTTTCCTAGAAGCCTGTTAAAGAGCCCCTGAGAGCATGTGCACAGCCCTGGATGTTAATAGATAATTGGGGGAGATGGCAGGATGGGAGGACAGCCGAACATGTGGTCCCAGGCTCAGACACTAGACAGCCCTCCATATACTGCACTAGGAGCAGATGCTCACGTTGTTTAACCCCTTCCCACCCAGAGCGTCACGTGGCTGCATCGTGCCTCTGCAACCTCTCTGGTAGCCCGGGGGCTTAAACAACCTACTTTCAGGATGGGTCGACAAAGTGAAAGCAAACACAGCTGCTATTGCTGGATGCATAATGAAATATTTATAGGTTATTTCAATGTTGCATCTACAGAGTGTATGTATGTATGTGTATATATATGTGTGTGTGTGTGTGTATGTGTATATATATATATATATATATATATATATATATATATATATATATGTACACATACATACACAGCGGGTAAAATAAGTATCGAACACGTCACCATTTTTCTAGGTAAATATATTTCTAAAGGTGCTATTGACATGAAATTTTCACCACATGTCGGTAACAACCCATACATACAAAGACATCAAAACAAATAAGTTCATCAATTAACTTATGTGTAATAAAATGGAATGACACAGGGAAAAAGTATTGAACACACTAACTGAAATGTATTTACTACTTCATACAAAATCCTTTGGTGGTAATGACAGCTTCAAGACGCCTCCTGTATGGAAGTTTCCGTGGGCCTCTACTATCAACTGTGATCTTTAGTTCCTTACATAGATTTTCTATTTGATTCAAGTCAGGTGATTGGCTGGACCTTCCTAGCAGTTTTATTTTTATTTTTTTATACCAGTTGAGCGTTTCCTTGGCTGTGTGTTTGGGATCATTGTCTTGCCGAAATGTCCACCCTCGTTTTTATCTCCCATCATCCTGGTAGATGGCAGCAGATTTTTATCAAGAATGTCTTGGTACATTGAAAATTCACCCTTCCTTCAGTGACCTAAAGTTTGGCAGTACCGTATGCTGAAAAACAGCCCCACCATAATGTTACCACCTCCAAACTTCACTGTTGGTATTGGGGTATTTTTGGGGTGATGTACAGTGCCATTTGACCTCCAAAAATGGTGTGTATTATGGCATCCAAAGAGTTAAATTTTGGTCTCCTCTGACTAGTCTATAGTCTCCTAGTGTATCATAGGCTTGTCTAAATGTTGTGCAGCAAACTTTAAACAAGCTTCAACATGCTCTTTCTTCAGCAATGGCATCTTGCGTGCATACAGGCCATTGTGGCTGAGTGCATTAGTTATTGTTATCGTTCTTGTTATCTTTGAAACAGTTGTACCTGCTAATTCCAGGTCTTTCTGAAGCTTTTGGCTAACTCTTCTGATAATTTGTTTCACTCCTCTGTCAGAAATCTTGCGAAGGGCACCTGGTCGTGGCTGGATTATGGTAAAATTATGTTCTTTCCACTTCTGGATCATGGCCCCAACAGTGCTCACTGGAACATTCAGAAGTTTCGAAATCCTTCTGTAACCAATGCCATCAATATGTTTTGCAACAATAACGTTGCAACGATTGTGAAAGAGCTCTTTGCTTTTGCCCATCATGAGATGTTTTTTGTGTGTGACACCTTGGTAATGAGACACCTTTTTATAGGCCGTCGTTTGAGACTGATCCAGATGATATTAATTTGCACTGACCAGAGTCAGGATTGCTTTCTAATTACTAATAGTTTTGGCTTTCTATACCTTTTTACACCTACCTTTTCTGTGTCATTCTATTTTATTACACATAACTTAATTTCTGAATTTGTTTCGGTTTGTTTGTATGTATGGA